>NC_071272.1:12961018-13218518 GCF_023375685.1 Ictalurus furcatus
AAACACTAATTATGTGCAATAACAAATGTAAACATCAATTTGAACACTTTATAGATACAGTATGTCACAACAGTAGGGAGAATAATTAGGTGGTTGCACAGGAAGGAAATCTCTTTCTCTGTCTCTCTTTCTTTCTTTTTTTATCTCTCTCTCTCTCCCCCTCCCTTCCTTCTCTGTGACTCTCAGAAGCCAGGCACGTAGCAGTAGGCCTCCAGCGAAGATAGCAAGATGTAGAAGAGCCACAGGGTGAAGAAGAACAGAGCGGTGAGCAGCTTGGCGGTCCGCGGCCCCCCGAGCTCTCCACCAGAGACCGAGGCCCGACGGCGGTACAGCAGTGTGAGCACGCAGCCCAGTGCCATTATGGTGAAGAGCGTGACAGAGAAGGCCAGCGAACCAGGTGGCACATGGAACTGCTGGCCTTTGCTGTTCCAATAGACAGCAGCAATGGTCCACGCCACGCCGATGCCCAGGAAGACGTTCACAGCATTGCTGCCTGTCACATTGCCGATGGAGGCGTCGGCGTACTGGTCCTGGATGGCGGCCACTTTGCTGGCAAAGGTGTCTGAGGAGCACATAGGAAATTTAGTTAGTGAAATGTCTTCCCAGAGCAAAAAATGATCATGTCTGGTTTGGTCAGGTGACCACTTGAATCTGTTTCAAATACTATTAGGAACACTCTCTAGATTTTTTTTTTCTGTATGCGATTAACTTCACCATTTGTAATTGTTCATTCTTTTATTTTACTATGTTTTTCAAGTTTTTATCAATCATTGTAGATTGTATTATTGTGCTTTACGTCAAAAGTGCTCCATAAATAAAATTTTATTTAATTAAGCATCCATCCATCCATCTGTCCATCAATTTTCTGTACCGCTTATTCTACACAGGGTCGTGGGGAGCCTGGAGCCTATCCCAGGGGACTTGGGGCACAAGGTGAGGGACACCCTGGAGGGGGTGCTAGCCAATCACAGGGCACAATTAATTAAGCATTTATATGTAAATTATTTATTGGGTGAAAATAAAGGTAAATAAATAATAACAATTCTAAAACAATTAATAAAATAATAACAAAAATAAAACAATTAGAACTTGATGCCAATGGCATCATTTGGGATGCCTCTACCACCAAGAAGTCTAGTCCTTCTTTTTACAAATTGTAGGCCTGAAATACCCTTAAAATTGACTTAAAACAGGAAGGAAGGTATCAAAGAAAAACAATTTTAAACATTTGACCTTGCTGTGACCTTGATCCTGTTTAGACCAATTCCATAATCTAATCAGTCCCTCTGCTGGTTGCAATGACACTTCTATATAAATCCTACAAACATCCAACCGCTCATTCTTAATTCATCAGGCTAAAATATCTCAGGTGGACACACTGACAAACGGATGTACAGACAGAAAACATAATGCCTGAAAGGCACTGTTACTGATTGAACAAAGTGCAACTCTTAAAAAGTTTCACGTTTGGCTCTTTTCTATCTGTGGAGAGGACCGTCAGAGTTTTGAGGAGGGAAAAGCCATTTTGGAGCGAAAAAAACCCAGAAACTCAACTGAAGGTCAAAAGAGTATAACGTAGGCATGTTGATGACCAAAGCTTATCTAATATCTCAGCATCTGTTAGATTTTTATATAGTTGCAGCACACTTACATCATATCTGCAGTGTTGCAGAGCAATAAGAGAAGTTTGTTATTTATTTATGGGTTGTTGTTTTTTTTTGTTTTTTGTTTTTTACAAACTTTACCTACTGTACCTCAAGCAATGATGTTTTTGTCAATAGCTTCTGACCAGCCAGAGTCCATTGAAAGGTATATGTTTCTTATTGTATCTAACTGTGTAATTTATTGAATTGCTGGCTATTGATAACATCACCTGAGTATTATATAATCCTTCAGTAGTATGCAGTATGGAGTGGCATTGCTTCCTGTATGTCACCATATTGACTGATGATGAAAATTCTCACAAACAAAAACAGAAGGAGATGTAGACAAACCTCGCAGGAGATGAGAATATCAGACTCTGGAGAAAGTCATGAATAATTCATATGTGCATATGGTTTCATCCAATCTCATGGCAACAAGCTCCTAAAACTGAAGACATCATGGAAGAATGCCAGATAGATTGAGAGGCACTTTTAAACTTCTTCCTCTGTTTTTAGTTGAAGTTTGCTGACAGCACTAAAACTGTCTCCATGTCATCTGAAACCAACACAGACCCATGCTGTGGTTGTAGACATCAGGAAAGAGCTTTTGACAAAACCAAAATAAAGCAATAAAGTGTGCTGCAAAGCCGTCGTATAACTCTCTAGCTGGCACAACCTGCAGCAACCTTGCAGCTGACAGAAAATCAAGTTGCTAGCCAGACTTGAATAATATCATTTATGTACAGTGTAAGGACTGAACACCAGATCTCATAGCCAAATTGCTGATTTAACTGACCTTTTTGAGGATGAAAACATGATGTCCTTCATGATCATACATTGTTCATTGTTCTTAACCACTCTACTGCTTAAAAAATTATAAACACATGAAATTCTTCTCAGACTAATTGGTGAGAATGGTCGATCACCTTCACTGTATTGTTTTTCTTTGTCATGAGTGCCCATTAGTTTTTTGTTGTTTTTTTTTTTTATATCTTTTTACTAGCTAGCATTGTGAACTGCACGGGAGTTAGCTAGCATTACATACATTTCTATGAAGGTGGTTCACCCAAAGCATTACCTTGCCTAGCTCTCTAAGCAATAAAAACTTTTTATCTACTTGATTCATTATGCAAAGCTACCCTTAACCCTTTACTGCATGGTGTTGCATGGCAACAATTAATTTATCTCCAATTTTTTGATAGGCAATAATATAAAACTGCTATTTTCCTATGTAACTGGAAAAAGGAGGCTTCAACTTTGACATAACAAAAAAAAGCCATCTCATACATTTTGTCTTATTTTTGACCATATGATACTTTCCACCATTGCACATTGTTGCCATATTTACTAACTACATGTAATAATTCATGCAGTAGAGGGTTAAAACAGTACAATGTTTTAAATCTTGAGCAACATTGGTAATTCCACACCCATCTTCACCCGCATTGCCAGTAATAAGTTTCTCCATCTAGGAAAAGCACTACCAATGTTTGTTTAAGTTTCACTATATATTCTTATCATTGTTTTTTTTTTTAGGAAGCATGGCATATATTTTGCTCACAGTAGAAGTATTTTGCTGAGCTGGATGTTTACCGGATTCCAACAAGTTTTCCTTTCTGAAACTTTCTGGCTAAGACAGGGTAAGAGTGAAGGGATATTTGTGGAGTGTTATTAAAAGTCTGACAAGAGGTTGATGTAAATACAGACAAGCAGTTTTCCAAATAACTACTGTACCTTAAATTATAAAACAAACTAGCAACAAGGTTGCAACTTGTAATTCCCCACCGACAACTGGTAAAACCCATGGAAAATGTTCCCTTAACTTGTAATTTCAACTCACCAACTTCGGGTTGTTAATAATAACCACAGTTCCTTCCCCGTTTACAGAGTGATGTCAAATATACATGGCTGCACACACTGTGAACAGTTCAAATTTCCCCTTTCTCTACTTTTAAATATGTTTATAGCAGAATAATATACAGTTTTCACCAACGTTTAGCTGGCTAGCTTTTTGCCAACACTACTCGCAATGGTCCACTGTTGCTGTGCTGCAATTTCAGTCCACAATGTTGCATGAATGTTTGAAGTTCACTACAGTAGAACAGTATCAATAACCACTCAGGCCTGTAACTGTAAAAGTGCGGTTAAAGTAGCTTTTTATGAGCTTTACTTGCTCTGACATAACACGCTTTCACGACACGCTTTTGTGGAGGCGCTCATGTTGTTTTCCACTTCGCAGCATGTTATACTCTATATAGTGAGCATGTACCATGAACACAAAGCCATTTGGAATTTGGTCTAACTACAGGAAGAGAATTAAAGATGGTGGATTTCAGGTAGTGTAAGGAATGTATAGTCTAGTGACTCATGTCAGTGGCACAAATATAAAATGTAAAATGAAAATGAAAAATGGAATACATTTGTAATGCTAACATTACTGTTAATGTTCACTCTGCCTGTGGAAGTTTTTAGTTATATTCAAATGCCATTAAGTATAGTTTTTAATAAATGTAGCAATCCTAGAAGGCTTTGATGGTTCTCAGAGCTTTTCAGCTTGTTTATACTTTCCCTGCTGATAGCTAAACACTTCTGTCTGGGTTAAGAATGAATGGGGACAGAACCTTATAATACTATAATAAATGCTGCTGTTGTATGTTGCCAATATTTTGTCAGTTTAGATGCTGCTTTCTCATTTGGCAAATTTGTTTGTCCACACAAGGGATTATGGGACTCAGGAATATTATAGATCCTTTAAAATGTCTTTAAAATGCTTTTTAGTGTCTCGAACAACTGAATTCGTCTATATGACTGTTTCCATTTAATTACATTACTTTTAAACTAACATATTAGCATGTCAGAAACTAGATCCTTGAGCAAATTTTAGCCTAATACAATTATTCTCTTAGACAGCAATGAACTAATTCTAGCTAACTGTTAGCTAATGTTGGCAAAACAAAGTAGCTGGTTGATATTGCGCATTTTGTTTCACCTAACTGAACCAACCATGATCATTTCTGCTCTGAGAAAACATTGCATTAACTAAAATGGATATGTACTCTGAGGAAGTGAAGAAGGAGACTGAGAAAGAGAAAGAGGAAAGGACAGAAAGGTGGAAAAAGTTGTCCAATGCTACTATTCATGTAAACACTGAATTTGTTGTCACACCAGGACTTTCAGTCAACAAAAGAATGCACACACTGACACACACTCACCAGGTACAGAAGTACCGAGCGCCACAAACACCACAGCCGTGACCGAGTCTTTCAGGCCAACGGTGCAGCCGAAATGGGAGGCCAGGTCTCCGGTGACGGCGGTCAACACGCCGATGAGCACAATGGACACAAAGAAGCAAGCCCAGCCGTTCCAGTACTCCGTGGGTGGAACGAAGGCAAACAGGACCTTCCAGAAGACGGTCAGGAAGTGCATGATGTAATCAAAGCAAGAGGGCAAGCGCTCTTCACCACTCTCTTCTTCATCATCATCACCTAGAGGGGGCAGCAGCAGAGACAGGTTATATAACCATAAGTGAGAGACGGGATAAAAGATGTAGGGTTGGAAAGACATGCTGCATGCCATCTCATGTATGGCCCATGGATACTGTGGTTTTTTCCCTTCCAGAAATTCCATTTTAATTATCCTAATATTGTATTTTTAAGATTAAAAAAAAAGAGATTTAGATTATGCATTTTATTTTGTTATGATGTGTGTTAAAACTTTAATAAAACCCCAATTAAAGCAAATTATACCATAGCACTCTCAAATCTGTTTATTCAGATGGTGTTGATTAATTTTCTCGAACAGCAGCTCTCACAGTGGTGCCAGCTGTAATTCCAATCACAGGGTTATATTAATGTGCTCATTCTAATATGTTATTGTATCTAAAGTAATGACTTACACAGGGACTTATATGTCAGACGCACCACACAATCTAAGCCTTAGAATAGCCTTAGATTCTAAGGCTAATAACAGAAAGTGTTTTTAAGATTATGTGTATATTTAACAAGGAACATTTATGGAAGGCGGTCAAGTGTAAATGCTTCACAACAGGCGGTAAGTTTCCCGCCATGGGAAGGTCTTCAGGACAGAGGACTTTGCACTTATTATGTTTCTCTGTAGCATAACTTCAACAGAAAGAATAAAAAGAGAGGCTATAGCTGCTATAACATAATTGATAACAGGAACCAACTTGTTTTGTGGACATTTCACAACATTGCATGTAACTATAAATGGCCAAAAACAACCAAGTAACAACGTGTCATTCATAAATAAATTTTAAGAAGTCATTATTGACAAATTGCTTCAAGACTTATCCACTTCAGGGTAGTGCCAGGTACCCTGGTACAAAACTAATTTTACTTCTTGTCACCCCAAATCTCCAAGTTGCGTTCATGTTTATGTTTGTATCTCAAACCCTCTATCTTCCCAGTATTGTGGTAATCATGCACTCATGTGGTGATAAGCAGATGTGAACCTGATAATGAAGCAGATGTTTCTTTGGAATAAAAATGAGATCTGAAGCAATTATACACTCATGGAATAAATGCTTTGTGGATAGAAATGTGTGCGTGCCTGACTAAGTGTGTGTGTGTGTGTGTGTGTGCATGTGTGTATAATTACTCCATCCTCAAAAAAATTCTGTGTTTTTATAATTTATTTGACGATAAAAGAGGCAATAAAATCACATTGGTTAATGAGATTAGGGTTGGGTTTAGGTGTGTGTGTGTGTGTGTGTTGGGATAGGTGAAAAGGTGCATGTTTTTCTATTTTGCTGGTGTCCAAATGTTCTCACTAGGAGAGGAATATCTGTTTGATCATTTCTTAAAAGACCACTTTTATTAAAAACAAAAAAAGCAACAACCTAAGAGCCAAAATGTTTCCTTCAGCTAGGATAGTCAAAGGTGTGTGTGTGTGTGTGTGTGTGTGTGTGTGTGTGTGTGTGAGAGAGAGAGAGAGAGAGAGAGAGAGAGTGACACTGACCTGCACTGACAGTGACAGCACTGACAAACTGCTCTCGCCAGCTACTGCTGCCCACAACTAACGCAAGGTTAGTCTTCTTTATCAGCTTATCCACTGTGTTCTGAAACACACACACACACAGACACACACACACACACACACACACACACACAGGAAAGATAAACCAACTTGTCTGTTAAAAGATTAATCTAACCTTTCAGTTACCCTAGGCAGAGAGAGACCATGGTCAAACTAATATCGCACCAGTGAGGTTGAATGATGCCAGAAAAAAAAACAACCCCTCTCTCATTCTGTCCACTGAGATCTGGTCTGCTGTCACTGGATTGTGTTTCCATTGTGTAATCCTGTAAAGGAATCCATGACCTTGTCTCACATCTCTCCTAAATCCCATGAGCTCCTCCACTTGAACAGAAAATGACCAAAAGGACAAATTCAAAAGACAATTTACGCATCAACAAAGAAAAGGTGACCTTAGGGGTTTGGGCCTTGATTTAATCCAAAAAGGAGCAAATGTCCTAATGACATGGTCCTCATTCAAAAATGGTGTTTATTAAAACATGAAAAAGTTAAAATGCTCCAGACGTTAAAAGAAAACTCCATTGTGAAACACATTAAACATATTTGTAACACTTTACAATAACATTCATTCAGGTATTACAACAATACCTGAATTCATACTTTCATAGTTTACTTAAATGTGAACTAATGATGAGTTAAGGCAAGTACTAATCATGAGCTAATGCAGAGCTAACCTTAACTACCACATGAGTCTTATGAGTTCATGCATGAATAACGACCACCTTAAGTACATTTTTGTTAATGAATGTATTAATTAACATGGTGTTGACGGGGGTATTAGCATGATTGTTGAAGCTGATCTGTTTGAGCAGAGTGTACATATAAGGAGGAGAGCGCTGGACAGAATAAAAGCCTAAAGTGCTGCTGCATTGCAGTCTACAGGTGAAGATGAACTGAGGTGACACTGAATCCCACTGATTATCAGCAAATAGTCAAACTGCTTTGTGGGTCATGTACGGACATGTGACCAACGTGAAAATAGTCCAACATGTCAATGAAAAAAATTTAAACTGGGTAAGTCATTAAAAAATAAATCGAATAAATCTTGGATGCCAGAGAAGATCACTTGTTAATTATGAAAAGAGATGTGCAAGTTGTTCTGGGTGGATTTTTCCTTTTAAAGGGGTAGATATAGGTGTAGCCATAGCAACGGTTATGCAAATAAAAGATAATTTGAAGTAAAACTGATATGCATGTGCACTTATTAGTGAAATCCAGGGTCACAGATGCTGTATTATTCTGAAGGCAATCTCGAGTTTTTTAGAAGTTACCTTGAATTCGTAGGACTCTTCGATCACCACTTCCAGCTTGGTGTGCTCTCCCAGACTTGGGCAGCCCATCTTGGCCACCCCTTCCTCCTCGATCCCTACTGCTGGCTTGTTATCATTGGAATCTCCTGTTGGCAAAGACATGAGATTCTGCATTTAAAACTGATTGTCATGAACATGAATGTTCCGAAACAGACCCAAGGGGTGTTTATTGCATGCAATTAATTTGAAAGGATGGTCACTAATGTTTTAGGCTTCAAGGTTTTTCTCATTGCATATTCATTCATAAGGGATTCCTTGTCAAAGCACTAACATACTAGGTGGAGATTATGGTAATGAACCACCACTCTTATTATACACCTTGTCATTGTCTCCCCTCTTTAACAATCTTTTTTTTATTATGTAAACACGGCTGCAGTAGTTATTGCTCAGATGAGACACTGACAGCTGCTATAACTGTGTTCAAAAGAGTTCTTTCAAAGTGATATTAATTTATGTTTACTGAGCAAAGAAGCAAATTATCTGCCAAATCTCATTATTATGGATTTATTGGAAAAGCCATAAACACTATTTGGAACCCCAAACCTGAGCCTCAAGCAGAGTTACATAATCTCTGCATTGCCAAAACACTTTATTTCTTTATTTTTCAGAATTAGGATTATTCAGAAACGCGTCACTTCACTGCTGTGAGTCGTTACACACATCAGGTAGATGGCAAGAGATGGCACAGACAAAATCAGGATACCAAAAGAGGAAAGAAAACATGAAAAAAAGGAGAGAGCAAGATGGGGAAGACAGCTAGTCACCTAGTTTTTCAAAAAATAAGGTGATTTATGTTCTCTGTTTTGTGCTATGATTCTGAAGCTATCCCATATGACGCTGTTATAATTAACATCACATAGAAATTCTGTTTCTAAAGTCAGTTACTCACCCCGAATTTTATCCTTGGAGGACGGAACACAACATTTCCAAGAATGTATGTTTTTCCACGCAATCGAGCATTAGTAGTGGAGCAATGAGCATCAAAAAGGATGGGAAAGCACGAAGTGACAATAAAACTAGTCCAGTGTTGTATATATTCAAGCTTTCCGAAGCCTTGTAACAGCTTTCTGTGAGGAATCGATTGAAATTTTATGTAATCATATAAATCTGTTTTAATTGTCCTGAGTGAGTTTATGAGAGAAGTGTTGTAGTGATGACCGATTCGTGAGTGAATCGTTTGTTTGAGTCGGTTCATTTCAATAAATTGAAGAATCCTGTTGATAAAACCGGTCTGAATGATTCATTCATGAATAGAACCGATTTGATGCTCAAGTTCAACTCACTGATTCAATGATCCTGTCACTGCTTTAGCTCATTTCCACATTACTTTCTGGAGCTGCTGGTGTGTGAAACTTATTATTCACTCAATGAATAATAATAATAATAATGAAAATAATAATAATATTAATAATAATAATAATTATAATAATAAAGTTCATTGTTCTTGGTACTTGGGGAATAAGAAATTACAAGTTGACAGCTTATAAAAACATCCAGACAGAGTTTCTATAGTGTCTGTGTATGAGAGAGAGAGAGAGAGAATACAATGGTCTTAATTACTTGGACTGTATATATATTTACTTGTATATAGTTATAAATGCATAATTCCGGTTAAATTTAATAAACTGTTCAAATTTAGTTCTTTATAGTCTCTTAGTGAATATGCAATAATTGTTATGCTTATTAATAATTACTGTTTTTACACGTGGCAATAAGAAAGGATCATTCGGGGTGGGGGCTTGGAGCCGGGAGTATAAAAACCCTAGTGGTGCCCATGGTTAATACATACACTAATCCTTAGCACATCAGGAAATAATGAAGCATTTACATTAACAGCCTATTGAGGCAATATATGAATAACCAGTAATAATTTTAGTAATAATAGTTACATACCATTCTGTTAATTAATACCATGACTTGAAGTATTAATAAAGGTCACTGATGCTAAGGGTGTCCCAAAACTCTCCAAACATAGGGGAAATTAACACTTTTTAGCAAAATTGAAGAATTCCTTTGACAAAAGGAGAATGTATTGAAATCATTCTCATGGATGTACCAGGAAGCTGATGTACTTTAACAGGAAACATGACAAGCACATCACATAAGACTCTCTTTCCAAACCTATTAACAAATTCAAAAAGGCTGGAAGTGTTGCAGACCAACTGACATGTGGACGCCCATGAACATCCACTGACGGAGGCAGAACTGACATGGTGCTGGCAAATATAGTTTACTATGTATGGAGACTTTTGGGACACCCTGTATTAAGATTATTTTTGGTACCTTTTGTAGGTTAACCAAAGTAATAGTTAGAGATAGTTAAAGGTAGTTAACCAAAGCTTTAAGAGTATTATTTAAGAGTATTATTTGAGTAACTTGGGACAATTCACAATTTACAGTTTGAAGCCAGCTCCACTAACAAGTTGCTTTGAGGTACCAGGATTAAAATCAAACCACTTGGCTTTGCTGTTATTAAAAAAAAGGTTGTGGTAACAATTTCACAGGGGGTTTATCCATTCAAACTCACGGAAAAAAAACTATACTATGTTATGCACAGAGGCGATTTTAGAACACTGTATATTACTACTACTACTAGTAATAATAATAATAATAATAGGATATATTATGACCAGAATGTATGGAATAAAGGTAAACATGACATTTTCAGCATTCAAGCATTTTTTGATGTTTGCTAACATTGCAAAAGACTAAACATATTCACATAGTCCCATCATCTGAAAAAACAACTACTGGAATATTTGCACATCACCCATTTGTTAATTAGGCAAGGTGCATCTGTAGTCATTTGTATGCATGTTCCTCTTAGCTCAAATACTAAACTACCCCCAACCCCCTTATTCCCCACCACAAATGTCCGCTAAAGCTGCTGTAATTAGCGCTTCTCACCACCCCATAATGAAGCGATACTATAGAAATCGGTGCGTTCAAATTTTAGTTTTCTGTGCTTCCCTGTACATGCTATAGCAAGTAATAACAGAGGAAGAAGTCTAGGTTTAAAAAAAAATTAACAACATCAGGAACATTGTTAATAGGATCTTACAACAGCTTGGTGAATTCAATGGCAAAGCTGATTAAATTAGAGCAGTATAATTAATATGCAGAAATGGCCTGGAGATAATGATCCAACATGGCCATGTGTTCTGTGACCAGTGATTACCCTTACTGTTGGGACTCTTACTCATGCGTGTTCATGCACTGAATATTCATCAATCCATCTGCAACTCAGGTTTAAATTCTCTCATATTTTATATTTCACAGACAAGGAGGCTGCTGATTATCCTTCCTCTAAATATACTTTCAACCCCTGTTGAAGTCCGCATTATTAGAACACAACTGCATTTTATAAAATTAATACTCATTAAAGTAGTCAATCCATTTATACTATATATACTGTACCTTCACCATCCAAATCAGAAACAGATTGGTTCAATCGGACAGAAAGATTACAGTAACTCAAATCACCACTCTTTACAACCGTAGTGAGCAGAAAAGCATCTCATTATGCTAAAGGTTTGGGCTACAACAAAAGAAGAATGTCCAGTTTCATTTTTGTATTCTAATCATACAGACTTCAACAGGACTATTAGAGAGCTAAAGAGCCCTAGATATGTATAAGATGCTCATGAAGGTGAGTTAGAATATGTTTTGCAGGTTTTTGTAGTAGATTTTCTCAATAACGGTTGGTCACCATATTGAAAGGGAGAGCAAAAAATACTGTCGATCAGTATCTCTGCATTACGATTATGAAATTATTATGGTTGGGGCTTATAGTACAGGCTCACATCCATCCCATCCATCCAGTTTCCGTATCCTACAAAGTGGGGGACAACCGTACACACATTCACACACTACGGACAAAATGGGAATGCCAATCAGCCTACAACACGTCTTTGGACTGGGGGAGGAAACCCGAGTACCCATAGGGAAACCCCCAAAGCTCAGGGAGTACATGCAAACTCCACGCACACAGGGCAGACGCAGGATTCAAACCCCTAACCCAGGAGGTGCGAGGCAAACCTGCTAACCACTTTTTTGTTTTGAGTCAAGTCCGTAAACATGCTACGTTTCTTCCGAATAGCTATGCTTGCACTGGCTTGTTAGCTACTTCTTCCCTTCAAACCACATAAACGTACATTGTTGTTTGTATTGTTTTTACATTGTTCTATTGTTTGTACATTGACTGTAGAATTTTTGCTTAGTCTATTTACTTCTAATTTCTCCTCCAAAGGCATTTTGTGAAATCAGTTATCTAGAGAGTAAACTACTTCATTCATGTTTAGTGCAATACACTTAGTGTATTGTTGAATCTTCTCAGACACTGCTGATGATGTATCAGTGAAGTAAGCTTAAACAAATTTGCCCCAGTACAAATAAAATCTAAGGGGTGTTTTATCACACGTAATCACCTGACATGAATGTCACTAATAGGCTGTGTGAATCTACGTCTGGGTTAGAAAGAAATCAGACCCAGACTCGCTTCTTAATACCGTTCTGTATATTTTTACTTGGTGCTATTGTTATTGGTTCCACAACAATAAAAATTAAAAAGAAATAAAAACTAATCCACCTGAAGACATTTGTTAACAGCAAATAAGATGATGTACTGTAGATGGCAAAACTTTTCTTATTTTTCTTTTTTCTATCACAAATTGGAAGGCCTTAGCCCTGCTAATCTATTTATACTGATCAGCCCTAGTGAGACTGTTGTAGTTCTTGTTGTTTGAGTAGTTTAATTCATTCTGGATCTGCTCAAAAGAGAACATTTCCTTACCATGCTTCTGTCCAATCTCCAGCAGGATAGGCTCCCCCAGCTGGATGGTGAAGGTCTTGTTCTTCTCGTACTCCTCATCATCAATAATTTTCACCTCAAGCATCTTCCTGTACAGGACAAAGAAATTGAGCCATGAATGAGAGAAATCCTAACCATGGCTGGTTGAGCGAGAAAACATGTTCACTGAAGGATTAAAATATGATGAAATATTTACAAAATTAATAAAGATTCAACTAATTTTTCCTAGATGAATGTCAATTTAGTGAACGTTGTCATTTCATTTTACATCACATTTCTTTTCTTTAGAAAATTACATGCATGTGCATATTGCTTTTCATTTTCCTTGGGCTCTGAAATATTTATTGAATGGTCAAAATGATTTGCTGTTAAATATATATGACATTGAGTCCATTCAATCTATATGGTAAACAGCCAGCTGAGGTATGTAAATTACTTTTAAGCTGATTTATTTTCCTAATAACTCATGGTAGAGACAGTATTGTGTGGTGTTATATTATCGTTTGACTAAAATTGTAACAGGCAGCCCGATGATGCAGCGGGTAGCACCGCTGTCGCCAGCTCCAGGGTCCCTGGCTGGATCCTGAGATTGGGTTACTGTCTGTGTGGAGTTTGTAAAGAAACATGCAAATGGTTATTCTAAATTTCTAGGTGTGAATGCGTGTCTGTGCATGGTGCCCTCCAATGGAATAGGCTCCAGATACACTGCCACCCTGACCAGGAGAAAGTGATTACTGAATATTCATGTATGAATGAAATTGTCTACAAAAGCAGTACAGCCCAATTTCTGAACAGACTCTACTGCGGAGGTGGTGCTGCTTTAGTCACCTGCTAGCTGTATATTTGTTCTCTCAGGTGGTGCCTATTAACCTGCTAAAGTGTAGCATGTAGCCTCTCTCTGATTCCCTCTTTACCTGGCATATACCTCTACTTAGTGGGCTCATCGAGGATGGACAACAAGAAATAATTAACTGTCGTGTTCGATGTGCCTCATCCACTGAAAATGTTCATAGAGTGAGCATGAGGGATGATTCCTGCTTGTTGTAATTCCTGTTTTTGTCTACTATGCGCAATAGTAACTCAATGGAGCTAAATGGGGACGTGAGCATGCTACCCCACGATTGTGCAACATCGAGAAAAAATCAAACAAATCAGTGGAACATCAGAATCAGCAGAATCAGCCACTCATCTTCATGTTTAAATTCCACTGAATTACTAATTACAAATCAATGGAACATCAGCTTATATCCATTTAAATTGGAATATAATAGTTGATTATTTAAAAGTGGTAATTAGTAATTCAGTGGAATTTAAACTGTATGGCGGAGTTGTGAATGAGAACTTCATGAAGATGAGTGGCTGATTCTGTACAATGCCACTGTCTGCTAACCATAATTACATTTTTTAATGTAACATTACTACTTTGTCTAAATCTCTAAATCTCATTACATTGTGCAAAAGCTGACAGAAGGTCACTCTCATTCCCCATCAGGTATAACTGGTAGGAGGTGAATTCCAGAATTGACATTAAGCCATTCAAAGGGCTCATCACTTCCCATGCTACCAGGCTCTCTCATAAGCTCCTGGCAGTTACACTTGGACAACCCCAGAGAACAGTGCCAGCTCTACAGGAGTCTGGGCTCTGTCTTCTCCCAGGTCAGGGAATATGTTTTAGGACTCACTTTATGTGAGTGTTGTATCTCTCATTGCTATTTGATCTGAACATTTCATTTGAATTCCATCACTAGACCCACTGCCATCTCTGAACCATCCTCAACATCACCCTTTGTTGCCACACATACTCCAATCCAAAACAACAATATTTCACAGTATAAAGGTTTACAAAATCCAACTCACCAAAAGAAAAGGCCAAACACAGTATCAGTGACTGCTTATGTCATTCTTATTGTCCACTACTGTAACAACAAATATTCATTTGAAGATTAGCACAAGCTTTTCTCAGCCATGCAAATTATTGTCTTCTCCCTATTTGCATTTTACTCTTCTCTCCTTAATCCCTCTGCTCCAGTTCCAGCTCCAGAGTATTTACTGAAAAAATGACCTTCTTCAACAATTCTCCAAGATATTTCCAATGATTTCAGACCATTTATAATTTATCATTTCAATTGTAAATGGTCTGAAATCATTGGAAAATTCTTGGAGAATTGTTGAAGAAGGTCATTTTTTTCAAGTTACATACAGCCTTCATCTTTGTTCTCATTCCAGTCAAAAACTAGAATAGACAGTTTTGGAACAGTTTTTGTCTACAGTAGAACAATCTCTTGGACAAGATTCAGCATAGTTACAACGCTAGGCATTTAGCCAAATCTATCCTCTTGGCAGTCTCTTCAGCTAGGGAGAACTCATATTTTTTCAGTCCTCATTCTGCTTTTCTGTCACCTTCATCAGAGAGTGAGGTGTATAAAAGTAGGAATGTTGTTAATTTAATTTCATTCAATTCAATTGATTCTTATATCTTCAATAATCGATTTATCCTATTAATTGTGGAGCCGGCAACTATCCCAGGAACACTGGGCATGAGGCAGGAAATACACCCTGGATTGGTGCACCAGTGCACACATTAATTCACAATTAGGGACAATTTAGCAAAGCCAAAACACCTACTGGGATGTTTTTGGAAGGTGGGAGGAAACTGGAGAACTGGACAAAGCCTATGCTGTCACCGGAGAACATGAACAGAAATACCACACAGTCGATCTGAGGATCAAACAGGGGACCCTGAAGCTGCGAGGATGCACCACTGTGACACCATTTTAATGGAAATGGAAGGAGATGATGAAGAAGACGGAAGGGAATGAGGAAGTGAGTAAGAAGGAAAGAAGGAAGAGAGAAAGCAGGGAAGAAGAACAGGAAGAGAAGGAAGGGAAGGCAGAAAAAAAGAAAGGACAGACAAAAAGGAAAGGTAGGAAAAAGAAACATCCATCCATTTTCTGTACCGCTTATCCTACACACGGTTGCAGGAGCCTGGAGCCTAACCAAGGGAACTTGAGCACAAGGCAGGGGACAGCCTGGACGGGGTCCCAACCCATCACAGGGCACAAGTGCACACCCATTTGCAAACTACAGACAATTTAGAAATGTCAATCAGCCTACAACTCATGTCTTTGGACTGGGGGAGGAAACCCATGAAGCACAGGGAGAACGTGCAAACTCTGTGCAAACTCCAGAGATGCGAAGCAAACATGGTACCTACTAAGCCATCGTGCCCCCCTATGAAGAGGAAACATTTATGCAAGAATTTTAAGCAGTTACTCTCAGAGGAAACTAGCACTTTAATCTTTTTAATTGGTTTCATTTATAATCAGAGTCATGAGTCCAAAATATTTCTGCAACAGAGAAAATCTGATGGAACAACTACACACACCATCTGCTGTATACAACAGACAGAGAGGGAGGAGGAGAAATAAAGTGGCGATGACCAGGAGACTCTACTCAACTGTGTAAGCGGTTAATGCAGCACATTTCCCCAGCATTCAGAGCTTGACATTAGGCTTAATTTCCTGAGCTGACGCTTTGCCCTGGGTAATTTTCTAGTGCATTAACACTGTGCTACCAGAAAGGTAAAGCAGGTACAGTCTAATTACAGTCACCTCATTAAAGTCCATTAGCACAACTGCATCAGCACGATCAGGAGAACAGGCCATGTCTGAGTTCTACAGACTTTATTTTAGCTGGTGCTGCAATGCTTTGCCAACATGATCTCATGAGAAATGTGCATGGATTCACGCATATCACAATTATGTGCCATGAATTGTTTTCATACAATTGAAATCATATGAACACTAATCCCTAACTCTAATCTTTTAAACTTTTCACATGACTTGAAAAAGTCATGTGTCCATAAGTATGTGGACACCTGAGCCTGAGTTGTACGTGGTTCTTCCCCAAATTTTTGCCACAATGTTGGAAGCACACAGTTGTCTAGAATGTCTTTGCATTTTGTATCATTAAGAGTTCCCTTCACTGGAACCAAGTATCCTAGCTCTAACCCATTGCAGCACGAAAGGTCCATGGTTTGCCAACTCTGAAGTAGAAGTATTCAAGTGTCCTGCTCAGAGCCTTGATCTCAACCCCACTGAACACCTCTGAGATGAACTGGAATGATGGCTAAGCACAAGGCCTGCTCACTTGACATCAAAGTCTGACCTCACTAATGCTCTTGTGGCTGAATGAGTACAAATCCCCAAAGCCATTCACCAAAATCTAGTGGAAAGACTTCCCAGAGGAGTGGATTCTAGCAGCAAAGGGGGAACAACTCCATATCAATGTCTATGGTTTTTAAAGGGATGTCCATATAGTGTGTGATGCATGTTCATACATGACAAAACTTCACTTAATAAAACTAAATAAAAACAGGTTACATCTTATTTATATGTTTAATTTAACAATAATAGTGCATTTAAAATAAAAATAAATGTTATGAGCCTGTTTGTGCTTTGATGAACAGCATCACAGCATTAAAGTCTGTGCCTCAGAATAAAATTAAAGTTTTGGTTTTGATGTCTCAGTTTTGTCGTTAAACATACAAAAACAACAAATCTGAACATGCAGTGGAATCCAAAAGTCTGAGATGACTTGTAAAAATGCTTCTATTTATAAGGGCATTTGGCAGATGCCCTTATCCAGAGTGACTTACATTTATCTCATTTTTGCATTCTTTTCTTATTTAATACATTTTACATTACAAATCAACAAATAAATTAATATTATCGGCAATAAGTTAAAATATAAGTAACATACAGCATCTTAGAAACATTTACATGAATTTCAGAATTTCTTTGTATTCATTTTGTCCCCCTTTACCTTTAATGACAGTGCACTTGAGCTGGTACAGACTCCACAAGTTTATATAAAATGAAGATCCTGATGTTTTTAGAGCAAATCCTCCAGAGTGTCGTATTCAATGGAAAGGCTACGACTCTAAGAAAATCTGATCCTAACATTTTCAGCTCTACAAACTTTCAATAATTTTTCAAAATTCACAAACCTTATGTGTATTCCAAGTTTTAAACAAACAAATTTCAAATATTCTGTTTGTTCTAGGATGTTTGGATCCCATTCAGACTCAAAACAGTTTAATATGTTCAGAAGTGCTGCATTTATCCATTAATCTCCAAAATCAGTGCATGTTTCTATGTGAAATCCATTTTTAAATCCATAATAACCTGTCTGTCTTTTTTATCACAACAATCAGACATTTAAAGTGAATGGACTTACACTTATATTGCATCACTTAAAATGTAGACTGTTTATTGCAGAGGATAATAAGTGGGGGAGGGAGGGGGGGGGGTTAATCATCAACTGCAAGGCAACACTGAATATGCGCAAAATAAAACTTTTTATTTGAGTGTTATATTCTTGCAGTGTGGAAATGAAGTCGAAGAGAGAGAGAGAGAGAGAGAGAGAGAGAGAGAGAGAGAGAGCACAAAGAGGAGACAATGACAGTGAAGCCTATCTTTATTCAACAGCAATGCAGAAATGTGTTGCATGTAAACACGTTATTCAGAAAATCCACTGCTCAGTCCGCAAGGAATTGTGGATAGCAATGGTAGTATCTTATAGCTCCCAGGGAAATAACAGTGGGAAAGGAAAAGTGTATGTGTAGATGGGCATACTTACAGCAGCCATGTATACGGGAATATTCCGATGCCTATACGCATATAAACATCGTATTCTGAATATTGCTGCAACCCGAATATAGACCTTAAACGGAATGAACGCAAACATTCTCTCACTCTCCTTGGCACTATTATTGAAATCCTGCATTTAAAGGTTAGTCCTAATCTTTGCATTGTCTTTTTTTTCTCCTTAGCTTTACTCCCTGGAAAACCTTTGCCCAACATGTGTGTAATTAAATGCACTACATGTTTCCCATTTATTAGTCTACTGCGTTTCTCACATGACTACACTCCGTTATATCCCCAGACACCAAACACTCTCTCTCTCTCTTTCTCCTCACTTTGTTTTGTAGTTCTTTGACTGCATTCCAGCAGCACAATTAATATCACGTCTACACTTTGTGTCACAGTGTCTCAGTGGCAGCACCCAAATCCAAGCTCGCTGACTGATGTGTCTTTTTCCACAGAGCGAGAGAAACAGAGAGAGAGAGAGAGAGAGAGAGAGAGAGAGAGAGAGAGAGAAAGCCAGACAGACAGAAAGAGAGATAGAGCAAGAGAAACGGAGAAAGGCAGAGATGTATTTTTCTGACCTCCTTCCCTTTAGAAATGTCTGAAATCAGACTTTCTGAACTTGTTAACCTTATAAGACCTAAGGCACCGTCTGGGTTAAACTTTATATTTTTTAACTTGCTGATATATTACACCATCATCAACAGATCTACATTCTCTGATTCAGCACAAACTCAGCTTTGCACTTCTGGCAGTTATTGAACTCAATTATTTACAGTGCAAAAGTCTGTATCCCTGTAACTATAGAAGGCAAAGTGAAGAAGGCAAAGTGAAGAAGGCAAAAAAAAAAAATCATTTATAGCACTAAAGACATTTAGTGTGATAAATATCTTATGTCTCAATATCACAGATGTTCCGTCATTATCACAAGTGATGGTTAAGTAAAAATGGTTAAAGTACGTGTGGTAAGGTACTAATAGTAAAAAAAAGAAAACCATAAGATTCCGAAAGATCAGTTGAAAATTTCCTTTTCTCAATGTGATTCGAACACAGTGCATTGAGGCTTAGTGGTTAGCACATTTGCCTTGCACCTCTGGGGTTGGGGTTTGATTTCCGCCTCTGCCCTGTGTACATGGAGCTTGCATGTGCTCCCTGTGCTTTGTGGGTTTTCTCTGGGTACTCCAGGTTCCTCCCTCAGTCCAAAGACATGCATCGTAGGCTGATTGGCATCTACAAATTGTCCATAGTTTGTAAATTGGTGTGTGAACGTGTGTGTGCTTGAGCCCTGTGATGGGCTGGCACCCACATCCACAGTGTCACCCCGCCTTGTGCCCCAAGTTCCCTGGGATAGGCTCCAGGCTCTGCCACGTAGGATAAGTGGTGCAGAAAATGGATGGAACCAGTAGGAGAAAATACTTGAGTAATTCTACTTTGTTACTGTACATAAATATTATTTTGGATTATTTGTACTTCATGCCAGTAGTATTTAAATTGAATACTTGTATACTTATTCAAGTAAATTTGCACAAAAAATTACTTTGAACTCCTTACCTTTTCATGTTGACACTCAAAGTTCTTGTTATAAATCATTTTCTTTTTTTTAGTAAAAGGAAATATCTGCCTTTAAAATTCACCATCAACTCTAAAGAAGTATGTTGAGTTAAATTTAAATTTATTAAATTAGCTAGTTCATTTTTGTAAATTAGTTAACTAACTTAACTAGTTACATTTTGCTTTTGTTGCTAATGTGCCTTAGCATTCATTCCAAAAGGCTAATTAAACATTAGAGAACCAGCATAACAAATTGTGTTAAAATTGTCGGTGGCTGTGGCTCAAGTGGTACAGCAGGTTGTCCACTAATCGTAGGGTTAGTGGTTCGATTCCTACCCCACATCACTCCACATGCCAAAGTGTCCTTGGGCAAAACACTGAACCCCAAGTTGCTCCCAAGCTAGCGGTGTGTGTGTGAGTGTGTGTGAATGGGTGAATGAGAAACAGTGTAAAGTGCTTTGTAGAATTGTTAAGGTTAAAAGTGTTATATAAATGCAGACCATTTACCATTTAGTTTCTCTGAGTCAGCATAATATTTTCAGTATAAGTGATTGCTTAGCGAACTAGCTAGTCATACAGGATCAGGCACGATGAACTTTCCAGCTCTTTCCAGCAATTAGAAACATTTACTATTTAATTCTTGAATATTTGATTTAAACATCAGTATTTGATGTTTAAATGTGGATACTTTTTACTTTTACTCAAGTAGATTTTTCATACTCCTTTTTTTGACACTGTACCCATATTTTTTCTTAAGTACAGTTTCACTGTACCTTATCCATCCCTGCTTACTACAAGGATGGGTCAAGGCTCGCCAACCAGCCAACAGATGCATCAGCGAATAATCCAACACTTTGAGAACAACATTCCCCAAAGACAAATCGGTAGGATTTTGGTTATCCGGTTAAATCTCAGTGCGTAAAGGGCAAGGCTGAAAACCACTTCTGAATGTATGTGATCTCAGATCCCTCAGAGTTTGCCCTTCACGCACTGAGATTTGACCGGATTCCTTGAATCTTTTAATTTTATTGTGTACTGTAGAAGGTGAAATGCCCAAAATTCTACCGATTTGTCTTTGGGGAATGTTGTTCTCAAAGTGTTGGATTATTCGCTGATGCATCTATTGGCTGATTGGCGAGCCTCGACCCATCCATGCTCTTGAAGCACTAGGCCTTATTTGGAGGCTCCTTATATACTATGATTAGATAATTGCATTAGACGATTGTAGTAGTAGTAGTAGCAGTAGAAGTAGTAGTAATAGTAATGGTAGTCATAGTAGTAGTAATAGTAATAGTAGTGGTAGTAGTAGAATTAGTAATAGTAATAGTAGTAGTAGTAGTAATAGTAATAGTAGTAGTAGTTAGTAATAGTAGTAATTTTAGTAGTAGTTTTTGTAAACTAAAACAAAGCATATGAGAGAAATGGAGGTCATAAATGGAGGGAAGAGAACAATTAAGCATGGGAATAGGTTGACAGATTTGTACAAGATGATTAAACAGGTGTTTAGACCTCACACAGTGACCCTCAGGTGTTCATCTGCTGTGGCCTAGTGAGCAGACAATACGGAGCTCTCTGGAGATGCACTGCAGATCAGACATAGAGATTTGCATGACACACATTGGTTATTTCTGAAACAAAAGCCTTAAAGCCTTGCTGCCATCGCTGCGGAAGGTGGCAGAGTTTTATAATTTAGCACTAAGCTATGGCTCCACAGTCCTTATGATGTTTCAGGACAGGCTTAAAAAGCAGCAATATGTCAAAAATTTACTCTAAAATCTAAAAACCCCGAAAGGTCAGTACAGTTTGGGAATAAATATTCTGTGACCACACTACGTATTTCTCGATAGACAATTTTTTAGTATCTGTAAACAAACTGCTATCGCTTACCAAAAAAAAAGTTTTCTTCTGTCATTTTTGTCCAAACTGACTGCTGCACCAGAGCTGATGTACAGGATTATTGGCTATGGAGGACGATAAAGGATACATCTACTGTACATTCTCTTTAGAATTATCAGCCAGAGAGTATCTAGCTGTCAACAGACAATATTTTTATTCAAACCTTCAATTTGGACATAACTAGATGTCTGATTGTCTACGAATGCAGTTTGACTTCACAGCAGTTTATACATTGAGTTTTAGATATCTCAAATCATTGTAAAGTTATTCAAATTCAATAAAGCTTTCAGTCTTAGCATTAATAATGCTTTTCAGATCTGACAGCTAGAGCAATTACCGAGATGAGGGAAATGGGCATGATGATCAGAAAGCAAAGAAACAATTAAACTTTGGAGAAGGCAGACCGATTTGTGCCAGGTATTTCAACAAGTAAATAATTAGAACAAATTTTTGTGGGATAAATTGTGTACATAAATTGTGTGTGTGCTTGTGTGTGTGTGTATGTGTGTGTTTGGTTTCAAAGAACAAGTTCATGAATGACATTACATGCAAAGCTGAGGAAGGAAACAGTATGTAAATCAGGTTTTGTGTGTGATAATTACTCTCGATGATGCCATGATGAGTACAGATGTCAACAAGACTCCCCGAAGAGTAAACAGAAACAGAAACCTGCCACATGCCCACTATAACATGTATTAAAAGCAGTAAGACATGTCAAACAAGTGTTCAATATACAATATAAACAGAGGATAGAAGAGTGTGTGGTTTAATTTTCTCTTCAAGTGGCAGAAACATGTAACTGCAAATCTAATACCTGCCTTTCGGTTGTACTAATTTGCACATATGATTGCCATTCTCAAATATTTTTGGGCTTAACAAATTGCATTGTGGGTTCTAAATTTATCTGTACAAACACTGCCCTGTTTGCACTACACACAAGCAGCTGACAAGATTACAATTTAGTGTGAAAGACGCAAACCTTTGCAAACCCTGTTTAAAACTAAATCAGCTTGCACTTGCACTTTTTGCAAGTATTTTCATGTTTACACATCTTTTTGCACACATAAAAAACCCTTTAGTAATCCAGGGCCTATGTGTGAAGGAACATATCGAACATTTCAGCATAAGTAATAACTATATACAGTTACTTGGAGACCCCACAGAGATACACTGCTCTGGGCAAGATTCAACATACAAAAAAAATATTATGGGTTGGCATGGTAACAGGTAGCAAGCAAGCAAGCACACAAGGAAAGAGAAAGACAGTTAGATAGACAGAGTGAGAGGGAGACGAGACATAATATAAGATTACTGCATAGTAAGGTGTGTGTTATATTAAATATATAGAACAGAGTAAGAGTAAGAGACAAAATAGAAGTGAATCTCAGCACCAGCTCAACGTCCCTCCCCTCTCCTCATCTCTCCTTCACTCCCCCTCATTTTTGCTCTTTATAATAAATTCATGAACCATAAGAAGTGAGTGGGGAAACGGCAACAGACTAGGAAACTTTGGAGTGACACATTATAGATAGGGATGGATGCAGATGAGGTACAGCTGGAGAAAATAAACAGTGACACAAAGGGAGATAATATGACCTGGTAAACAGACCAAGCCACTGCAAAAAGAGAGAGAGCCAGACAGAGAAGAGAGCAGCAGGCTGTCACAGACAGGCGAGCTTGCATCTGGTGGACATACCCATTTAGTCCTGACTTTCAGTGCCCGCTCAGCTGTGAGTCACTGAGGAGAAGTGCATCCATAAACACTGGAGATGATTTTTAGCACCTACAACTAAATCTTACCAGCTGACCACTGCACACCAGCTACAGCTCACATACTCAAATTGTACTTACCTACACCCTGTGATTCTTACACTATGAGTAAGAATCACATGAGCAAGAATGAGTAGGAATCACAATTATATAAGTTTACATAGCCCCCTTAAAATTTTCTTATGTAACATTTTGTAGTCAGTGACCAATTTAATATAATAAATTCTGCAGATCCCCTTAACACACTTTATTTCCCCAAGTTCTGTTGCGCCTTGGACTACTAGAGTTTTTTTTTAATGTGTGCAAAACATATATAACATTCTAATACTTGCAAAACATGTGCAAGCTGATTTAATAACAGGGTTTGCAAAGGTTTATATCTTCCACACTAAATGGTATTCTTGTCAGTTTTGCACATTTCCTTTAATGACTATACAGTTTGGGGAGCTTTTGTATATCAAAATGCAAAATACATGGCAGTGTTTCAACAGATAGATTAATTTAGAACCCACAATGCAATTTATTAAGCCCAAAAATATTTGAGCATGGCGATTACCATATGTGTGCAAATTAATACTACTGAAAGGCAGGTATTAGATTTGCAGTCGCATGTTTCTGCCACTTGAAGAGAAATTTAGAGAAAATTAAACCACACACTCTTCTATTTTGTGCTTATATTGTGCGTCCTCTGAGACACATGAAGCTTGCCATGTGCATCATTTCGAACTGCTGCTCATGCTGTGTCACAAGGCAGCATAACACATTTGGATGAAAGCGCTTTCTACCCTCTTCCACGTACAAGAGCCCATGATTGGCTCTCTAGACATAGTATGCCACCCCTCTCACATAACTTGGTTTTCAGTTATTGGGGTTTGGATTAAACCAATTAAATTCACTTGACCAGTCAAACATGCTTATAACTATAACAATTCAATCAGTGACTTGCACCACTGTAACTGTACCTTACGCACCCTGAGAACCACTTCCTTGTGCTTCCAGATATTCAAGTTAATCAGCCATCTTAAACTTGTCTTCATGCTAAATCTTTGCCACAATTAAACCAAATGCCAACTGGCTTTATTATGGATTCACTACATATGCTCACTACATATTGTATAACATAATGCCATTGTAGCACACTCAAAAGAACCTCACATGAAACTTAATCCAATAATTCTTACATGTAATAGGCCCAATAGGGCACATATTTTGTCTGTGTTTCTTACAGTTAATTAGAAAACACTTTTTAAAAAATATGTGCAAATAAAGTATGCCGTAATTGACCCACATTTCAGATAACACTATCGGATATACAAGTCTCATATGCAAAAATCACCAACCGTCCATTCATTATCCTTGGTAGCTTTTGTGCACTCATCTTTCCTTTGTCTCCACAAGAAGGTATTTTGGGTGCTTGTGGTTACAGATTCCTCTAGTGTGCAGTGTCTGAGATGCAAACGAATGAAGAAGAATCTGTCAGTTGGAACTACATAATAAATCCATTAGCTGCTAGCAAGGGGGAAATGGAGAAAATGAATGCATAATACTCACAAAAGAAAATGCTGATCCAAGACCAGTCAGATCACTCAGGGATGCTTTAAATAGACTTGGAGAATTTGGCCAGGAGGAAAGCAGTTCTCTGGTAATATGTGATAATTAATCCACAATGGCTACAAATAAGGCATTTCTGCAATCGCCATCTTGCACATAAATAAGTCATTACTCAACTGAGCTGTCAGAGTGAGAGCTGCTCAGATGGAGTGCCAGGCACTAACAAGAGATTACAGCCAACTGCTTAAGCTCAGGAAATGCTTTGGTTGGACTGGTGACCTTCCCAAATGAGGCAGGGGCTCACCATATCTCTCTCGTTGGTACCACAGAGCAGGATGTGTGAAATAGTCCTGAGCTTGAGTCCTGAGCTTTACTATAGCTAGTTATTTTACTTTAGTATACTTCTCTTCTTCTGTTTGCATATTCGCACTGACTTTAAGAAGCTATTCCTGTCCTAAAAGACTAGCAGTTACAAAAAAGCTTGTCTAAGCTGGTTTATTTTTTCCCTCTTTTCTTTTTTCCCCATCACCTCATTCTTTACCCCCTTTGCCTTGTTGGTCTGATTGGTGTGTCTCCTCTGTCTGTTAATCAGCTATTGATTTTATCTGGCTGATTAGGCTTTAATCTTTGCAGACATTCGCATTAACGTTGCAATCCTTCCTTGGCTTTGATCCAACATGTTTTTAACAAACACAAATGATTGTCATACTGGAAATGCATTAAAGGAATATTCCAGCATTTTCAACCTAATGTCCATGTACTGCATTTACGGTACATGGATGAACAAAAATGAAATGTTGACAGATCAGAAACTGTGAGGCAGCAACGCTACCTGCTACAAAACCATGCTGCTTTCGAAATGATATTTGAATTGAATCCTGGTGTGTTTTCCTTTCCCTCTTACTTTAGACAGGTCTGAACACAGCATTTTCGATTGTGTGTGTACCAACACAACTGGCCTGAAAGCATCTGAGCGAGGTGTTGTGAGTCCAATTCTAAGTGAACTGGATTGCAGGGAGAAAGAGGTTCACCCCTAAATCAACTAAACTACAGGAAGTGAACCAAACATGCTGTGTCTTTTGCATTTGTGGGCAAAATTCCTTTGAGGTTACGAGTTGCAAAATGAGCCACATGATACAAACAAAGTGAAAGAAGAGAGCTGTTCTATGTACAAAAACTGAAAATAAAGGATGGATGCAACACCAAAATGTTGTAAACTAATTGTTTATATCAATCCATCCACCAATTTTGCATGCCGCTTGTCCTACACAGGGGTGTGTGGGAGCCTGGAGCCTATCCCAGGGAACTCGGGGCATAAGATGGCGGACACCATGGACGGGTTACCAACCCATCGCAGGGCACAATCGCACACCCGTTCACACGCTACGGACAAATTGGAGATGTCAAACTCCGTGCACATAAGAGGTGGGATTCGATCCCCCAACCCCGGAAATGCTAGACAAATGTGCTAACCACTTATTTTACTTTTTTCCATTTTCAATTTCTGACCAACAGAGTTTTATGAAGACATTTTCAGCCCTTCACGTCCCTCAGAATGTTTTTTGTGCATTGGGTTAGAGTGAACTCTAGTGGGGTTCAATATCGGTGAAAAGCGAGTGATTCAACTCTGAATCGACCCAACTGCAGGGAGAAAACAAACATGACATGCATTTTGGGTTATGTTATTATGATATTTTTTGCAGTTGCAAGTTGCTAAGCTGAGGCAAAGAACAGAGATATAGTGCTACAAATGCTTGTGCTGCTGGATATTTGGACCAATTAACAAAAAAAGAAAATAAAAGCTGCATGTGACACACAAAATGCTTTAAGCTAGTTGTATATATAATTATCTATTCATTTATTTAGTTCTGGCTCCATGTTAACTGTGCTTGAATGAGGGTTTTAATCTCTTCGTGCACTTGGTAAAGGTTTATTTACATTTTTTAATGACCTTATTTCTAAAAAATGAATGAGAGAGTTTTATGAGTATGTTTTTACACTCCTCTAGCGGGGTTTTTTTGTTCTTTGATTTTTTTTTTTGTTTGTTTTGCTTTTTGGTTCATTTTATTGTGAACAGTGGACATAAGAACCAAACCAAATATAAAATTAACCAAATTTTTTTTATATTGCTCTGAATCAGACACAGCAATACATGTGACAGTGCCCTTCAGAAGAAAAAGAAGCATCTACAAAATATGTTTTCCAAAAAAAATTTTTTTGACTGCTTTGACTTTATAATTGACTTTTGAGTAAATGGATTATCTGGACCTTTTTTACAGCGAAAAATATTGTCTGTAGTAATCCTCCACTTCAATCCACCATGCAGCAGTCTGAGATCATGTTGAAAAATGCTGGCTTATACCTTGAAATTCAAATGAGGCTTTCAGAGTATTAGGCTATATGAGTATTAATGAGCCTCTCATATTGATTATAAATTATTAGCAGTGACAGATGTTGGACACTCTTGGTGTTCTCTTGGCTTGAGGGCAGAGAAACAAATTGCAGGCAATGCTCCCCACCATTATGACTCTCCAAGAAACGTTTTTGTGCTGTGGAAGAAAACATTACAGGAAAGTGAATCATGTTGTATTCTAAGACAGTGGTTTTCAAAGTGGGGGCCAGGGGGACCTCGACAATTTGGTGTGCCCATCCCTCCCACTAGTATGTTTTCTCTTTCTCACTCTCAGACAACCACACACACACACACACAATCAATTCCTAATGTGATGTAAGATGTAATATTAATTTTTTTAAAAAGTGGGATATATTCAGAAGTCTGTATTTTTAATGTGTTTTAAAGACATCTTGCAAAAGGGGGGCCTCAGTCAAATGTTAATGCCATTTGGGGGGCCTTGTCCTGGAAAAGTTTGGGAACCCCTGGTCTAAGAGACTTTTTTTTTCATCTGTGCCTTTAATATTCAACCCGGACAAAGAAAGACTAGCAAATGCAGAATATGTACAGTGTATGATCCTCTAGGAGCTTCTGCTTTGCCAAACAAATCTCACAAACTGAGATCAATGGCCTCACCCACCACATCGCACCTTCCACATCTCTCCTGGAGTCTTGCTTCGTCACCACATTCCCAGAATCTGTCCCTAGCGGTTTGCCATTCCAAGTTTGTAAACCCTAATACTCCATTCAGTACAGAGTAAACACAGCAACCCTAGAAAAAAGGTTCACCCACTCAGCAGTCTATTTCTATGGTGGTCATATCTGTACATGTAGATGATGTCTGCCATTTAGGTTAAGCTGAAAATACACTGTGTACTGCTGAAAGGCTTCTGTATGTTGCATATTGGAATAAAAACAAGAAAACGGGGTATGGTATAAATCACTGAACCTGAGAAGGTTTTATAGTTCCAATACACAATCCAAAAGACACCAGACAACAAGACCAGAGGATAATCCACAGAGTAGTCAACTGAACAGGCAAAGGGTCTGTACTTTGCCAAAAAATAAGTAAATGAAATGATCTTGAATAAGAGCAAATGTATCTAATATCTGTCATGAGATTATTATAAATCAAATATAAAATTGTTCAGCCTGTTTTAGATACTTTTACACATCCCAAGCTCCAGGAAAGATGTGGAAGGAGTTTGAAATTAATTAAAAATGTCTAGAAATAATTTTAATAATCATATATTCGGTTTACTAGATAAAACTGAGCATATTTAAGGGTATAATATGTGTCCTTTTTTGCAGTATAGGCGCATTCAATGCTGACATGGAACTTATTCCACCGGAGAATTGGCAAGACTTCGCAATTAACTACTGAAAACTGTGTGAGTGGTTCAGCAATGTTGTGTTCTCACTCTGTATGTGATCATGAGGATCCAAAATGTTCAAGCCATCAACGTTCAGGTACAAAATGTTCAGGTCATGAAATGTCTAATCGCAAGTGCTTAAAGCTGGCTAGTAAGAAAGGGCCAGCAATAATGAAATTTCTTCTGAAAGTTGTGTAATATGCACTCAGCTTAAGCAACAGGTTTAACAAAAGCGGTGGTAAAAACAGGGTGCATAAAGGTGTCTACACATACCATGCACTTTATTAGGAACACCTGTACACCTGCTCATTTATGCTTTATCCAATCAGCTAATCATGTGGCAGAAGCACAATGCATAATATC
This sequence comes from Ictalurus furcatus, assembly GCF_023375685.1. NCBI lineage: Eukaryota > Metazoa > Chordata > Actinopteri > Siluriformes > Ictaluridae > Ictalurus > Ictalurus furcatus. Next base: position 12,990,381 of record NC_071272.1, read on the forward strand.
CTGCAGACACAGAACAAGAGCTTCATGTTCACATCAAACATAAGAATGGGGAAAAAGTGTGATCTCTGTGAATTTAACCATGGCAGGGTTGTTGGTATCTGATGGGATGGTTTAAGTATTTAATAACTGTTGATCTCCTGAGATTTCCACACACATCAGTCTCTAGAGTTTACACAGAGGTCAGAGGTTGTACTAGGACTCATGAAAGAGTGATATCTGCCGGTGGGGAGGAGTAACTGAGCAGGTGTTACAAAAGTTAGGAAGAGCTGTAGGACATGGTGGAAAGCCAAAAGACCACAAAACAGAAGACACAAAGGGATGAATTGCTTTTCATCAACAAAAGTCTGTGAGCCCCATGCGTGGTCTAACTGCAGCAAATAAAAGCGAGAGGAAAAAGCACGGGGCTTTGAGACTGGCTCGGTTACAAAGAAGCCGTGTAATTACAGACAGCCTGTATGAGAGATCTGAGGTATTATAAGATGAAGAATGTAATTAATTTCACCACAGCTCTCTTTCCCAGAACTGGAATCATACACCTCTGTCATCCCTAATTGTTTAACTTAAACCTAATAGGCTAGTGCTAGAGAGGGAGAAAGAGAGATAATGAAAGAACAGGGCCTAAAGGTATAGCTATTAATAGCGACGCCAGATTTCTTACCGTCCACCTACCAGACTATTGTTTGCTATTTCAATCCTGTCAAACTGTTAATCTCAAGACCTTTTGACTACTGCGGAATCAGAGGCTGACGCAAAGATTAGTAATACCCTCTCAAAATGGGTGGATATAAATTGCTTGCTTTATAGTGTGCATACTGTAGCTCAGTGTTAGATAGAATGCATATATTACAGCAGAAAATAATTTTCCCCACTGACTCAATAACACAATTGGGAAGTGTGCAAATATTATTTGTATTATACACTTAAACACAATGCAGGTGCCTTGAACAGAACATCTCAGTCAAAAATATTGCATAAGCTCATATATGTAGCTATCCTTAATGTACCTTTATACCTCTAGCCATGTCTTTGCGCGTTTTCTGAGAGTAGACTGATGGTTGACAGGTAGGAATTTGGCTAATAGTTGCTGCAAGACTTTTATAATTGACCAACTGGTGTGCAAGAAGGTGGGAATTACAGCGAGTGGTTAAATGCAAACATGCGCACACATGATGCAGTATTAGACCATAAGCATATCATAATGAAACTAAAGCCGAATCACGGACGTTTTCTCAAATTTAGACGCTTTTATAAAAAGAGGATGTATGGTCACCCCAACAAAAGCATTTCAGAGAACAATTTGTGTTAATTTCTACCAAATGAACTTTACCAAAATTTATTTGCACACGCACCAGGAGGTTGCTCACGTGAGTTACGACTGGCAAGAGGGAACCAGAACTATAATCAAGCAGCTGTCTACATTGTGTCAAAATATTAATTTCTTTGGTTTTAAATGAAAATAATTGTAATCCTGATAGTATTCCCATTTTCTTACAAAATGTACCTGTAATCTGATTACTTTGTTTTTTGAAGTAACTGTAATGGATTACAGTTGCCAGTTTTTTGTATCCTGATTATGTAATGCCGTTAAATGTATTCCGTTACTCCCAAAGCCGGCACATCAAACAAGCCTGTTGTTGATCATTTTCCATCAACAGCACGCTACATTGTGTTTTATTCCTTACTTATAATATACTTGATAAACATCATGACAGACAGAGACTCAATGTGAACCCAAACTGTGACCAGTTTTACTTAATTTTTCCCATTATCCATTCAGAGCTAGCATTAGACATATGCATAAGTGCAGCATTCTGTATATAAGTATATTTGTATGTTGTTTCCCAATAAACCTTCACTGCAGTTTGCCAAAAAGTTCACAATTGCTGCTTGCATGCACACACACACACACACACACACACACACACACACACACACACACACACAGAACTTTTAATAAGCATAACAAATTGTCGTGTGATTGCAATTATAACTGTTTATAATTGCAAATATAATTGCACACTTAGCCTAATTGTGATGTTCTATGCTATGGCTAATTTAAGATTAATCATTCGTACTTTGAAAAGAGCATACCATTAAACATTGAGGCTATTCACACTGTAAAAATATTGTGTACGCAAGTTACAGACGTATAACTTCACAGTAGAGGTGGTGGACCTGGTTTATATACAAGTCATAAGTCCCAAATAAACAATGTGAATATAATGTATGAATATAGCACATGAATATAGAGAAAAGTACTTCAGCGTGTCTAGTGTGTAAAAAGAGCCCATGCTTATTGATTCTACCTTAATAGTCCATGATAGCACATTTGTTAGCATGTAGTATGCAGTGGCCTGTGTGGTTTCAAGCTCAGCTTTAGCCTTTAGGGGAAGCCTCAGATGGAACATTAGTCCCTGGTTCCTCATTATGAGTTGCTGTGAACTGCGTCGGAGCGGTGCTGCACAATGCTTTATTTCAGCGCCACATGTTTATGTGCAGTGGGCGTGCAGAGCCAGCCACAGGGGAATACTAATATTGGTAAATAAATAATGCTTCAGAATCAGTAGCACGGAGTAAAATAAGAGCACGCACAATGTTTTGTGTGAAAGCACAAGTGTGTACGTGTATGTGGTACCATGAAGTATAGAAGTCTGTCACAGCCATGCTAGGCAGCATGCCACATACACACACACACACACACATACACATACACAAGCACAGGCCTGAGATCATGGGGAAAATAATCAAGTCTTAGATAAAGTACATTACCTCTTTTTTGTGATTTTGGATCATTGCACCAATTGTCAAAATATAGGCTTTTATAGGCTTTACTTTTGTATTACTTTATTATTATTATTATTATTATTATTATTATTATTATTATTATTATTATTTTCTTCTGAAACTTGTTTAACTGAAACAATAGCAAATATTTCTTAGGAAGAAAGTACACTGTTGGGAAATATGTTCAGCCTAATGCTTTTGTTGTTGGATGAAAAGCAAGTCATTGTACTGAATTACAAAAAACAAACAAACAAACCCAACAACAACCCATAATGCTTTTATATAATAAAAAAAAGAAATTAATATTGAGTAATGTTTTGTTAATTTTTGCTCTGCTAAGAGAAATAGATTCTGAGGAAAGCCACACTCACTTTATAGCTGGCTAGCTAGCTTACATTGATTTGTACATTCCTGTTAAATGTGCTTCAGGTTAAATTGGCAGCCCTTCTTCATTTTCATGTTCAGCTGACTAGTTTTCATATTTTAAATCAAAGTTTATATTCCTGAAAAGTATCACTTGCTATGTCCACTGATGACGTAGTAATGATTTAGAACTAGGCAGTGGAATTTTACGTGCTGAACACAGATGAGTGGAGTGATATACACAGTGAAATGTCAGAGTGCGGTTATAGGAAATATAGACACTCTTGGAACGCCGCTCAACCAATCAAATTAGTGGACCAGAAGTAATTGTTGTGGAAACTAGTTTGTATCATACTGCATAAACCAAAGAGAATGGTAAATTGTGTCACTTTCTTGGGGATAATTTAAGTCATTTTTATGATTGTAAAATTCATGTAAAATTCATCATTTTGAACTCACCTACAGCAAATGGTCAAGCACAAATGACTTCATAATAAATATAGACTACATGAACATTACTTAGTAAATAACATATTTGTATTGTTAAACCTTTATAGTACACTGACAGCACTACTACTCTTGTGCTGCCACATTGTTAGCAAACTTGTACATAATGATGCATATTGTGTAACATAGAAATCAAGTATCATCAAGTATTGTGATATGATATTTTTGTTACATCACTCACCTTTAGTCATAAATTGCCAGAAATGACCTGAGTGCATAAAGAATGATATTCGGCAAGTGTTACGTTGTATCCACCCTCCTCTGCACTCGCTCACACTCTCCCTTTAACGATCTGTGGGTGGATGGATGGGTGCCTATTTCTGTCTGTACACATCTATGGGCACACAGGCATAGATTTGACTATCATAATCCTTTTCAAGCTCACTTTAATACCATGACTCCCTGAACAAACAAATAAATTAACCTACATTTTACACTGACCTTATCAAAACGTCACTCATACACATCTGTATGTGCTGTGTGTATACATCAGGTAGCAAGCATGATCACCAGATAGAAAAATAAGTACAAGCTAAGTACAAGTTTAGGGAGCAGGTTCGGTCAACTCAACACCACTGTGTGAAGCCTGAGCAAGTCTATGTTCCCAATAAATCCCCAGTGTTCCCAAAGCCCAATCACTGATCTCCATTGTTCCCAATGATCAATCACTGATCTCCATTGTTTCCAATTACAATCACTGATTTCCATTGTTCCCAACAACCAATCACTGATCTCCATTATTCCCAAATACCAATCACTGATCTCCATTATTCCCAAATACCAATCACTGAACACCGTTGTTCCCAATAACCAATCACTGATCTCCATTGTTCCCAATGACCAATCCCTGATCTCCATTGTACCCAATGACTAGAGCTGATCATTGGGAACAATCATGATCAGTGATTGGTTGTTGAATGGTTGAATGGCTTAAACAATAGTGCTTAAACAATAGTGATTCACTCATAAATAAGAAACATTCATTTCAAGTGCTTTTTAAAAAATCACTTTTACCTAGCACCACAAATTCTGGACACATGACACACATCTGTTTTTACATTGAAACAGAGAATAAATGCATACATCTCTGTTCAATCGTCTTTAATTTTTTGTTTTCATGGTGAATTTTTTAAATAAGCCACATTAAAATCAACAAAAGTCTGCAAAAACATTCTTTTCTCTCTTTTTTTTGCTACAGTATTTTTTTTTATTTTTTTTTTAAATACTGATCTAGAGAAGGGACTCAAATTCTGTTGGGAAAATGGCTACTTATAACATAGAACAATATCAAATATGCAAACTTATGCAAATATGCAAACACCCACGCATCCTCATATACTCCGTTATAAGCGCACACACACACACACTAACTCAAACACAGAGAATAGGGGAGTGTCACTGTCTTCGCCACTGCCTGAGGAAGATACAAGCGCTATTAGAAAATGTCCATGGCATCCAGTCTAAACTTTTGGGTAACCTGGAAAATAGCTAGTCATGTATTTCTTCCAAAAAATCTTCACAAGCCTGAGAATTATCCCAACAAAATATGTATAAAATCTGTTTGACAGTCCTGTTTGTTCCAAGGGAATGAATACAAAATGAATCACATAATCAACATTTACAGTTCTGATCTCATTCCTGGTGGAATGAGTAAGATGGCAGAAATACACTAATCATGGTACGCTATGAGATTATCTAAAAACTGTGACACCAGTGTCAAGCACATTAAGGACGAAAATGGATTACTTAATCCAGGTTGGACTGTTTAATTTTATATCTTCAAAGGAGTGACAGGCATATGATAATAATGTCATGGTAATGCTGCAAAACACTCTTTGGATGCTGTGTGTTAATTCATAATTCAGACTCAGGAAAGGAAGGATGGGAGAGATAGAGATGAATCTAAAAATAGGAGAGAGAGAGAGAGAGAGAGACAGAGAAGAGAGAGACACTGTCCAGCTGAGAGGTCTCCTGATGTTGTTGTATGAAGTGTTTCCCATCCGTAGCACAATCATTCCATTCGCACAGCGCCATTCAATCCAATCAAATGCCTTTTGCTCTTACAGAAAGCAGCTCATCATACACGCCATCAAATCAATGCAAGTCAAACTGATAGTAAATATAAACTACCTCTTCATCAATGTGTTTCTTTTTTATGAATCTAGTACACAGCTTGCAAGATGGGCTGGATGTTGTGAGACTAAATGGATATTAAATGTGTTTTGGGGAAGCAGTTGAGTCCTGTTCAGTGTTTTCACTGAAGGAAAAATCATTTCTCTTCATGGTTAATTCATGTAGGTGAACGTTAACTCCATTCAGCTGAGAAGTAAATAATTATTATTTACAGCACGTGATATTGTGTTAATTACAGAATATTGCAGAATGTTCACATTACCAGGATCAAGTAACACAGATCTGATTTTTTTTCAGAACATCTGAAAATCTGAGCCACTTTCATATGTGGTCCTAGATCGGATACATATCTAATATGTGGCCATTCGACATAAATGAATACACAATACAATATTATGGTACATTTTCAGATTGTAATTTATGTGGCTTTTCCCCAGTGTGCATGTGCATATCACCATTATCATCATCACTCAGTGTCAGCAGTGCAGCAAAACAACAATGTGCAACAGCAACAGCAGCAACTATCAATTATATACAGTGTAAGGAAGGGGAAATTGGTACTCGATATTTGTGAAACGATTCAAGCTAAACTGGAAGGAACTTAACAAAACTGAGTAGTGTAGTGAAACAACTGCGCAAGAAATCAATGTGTGCATGTGGGGGAATTTCAGGGGATTGGTGCGTTCTCACTGAAGACAAATATGGGTTATTGGCGTTATGAATGTGACCCATCAAGATAGACAGATCCAACCTGAGCAAAAAAATAGAATTGTGCAAAGAGGCTTGTAATGTGACACAACTCAAATCACTTCACCAATCTACCATGCAGAATCAGATGGATGTGGCTTAGAGTAGGTTCTTTCCGGTGTATTATTACGGTGAAAACATGGATATAATAAGGACCTTTTTGCTACTATCCATGAACTGCTGTTTTGCACGTTTTCCTTCAGTGCTTCTTTTTTCCCCCTCTCTAAAAATAGAGAATGGCCTTGTGCCTGCTTTCCTATTCACGACTTCATTCACATTCTTCTCCCGTCTTTCATTCTTATTGATTTCTGTCTTTCTCTGCTTTCTGTCTGTGCAGGCTGTGTGAAATTAAACAGTTCACCAGCTCCGGACTCAGGGCCATAAACCACTGCAGGTGCCTGACGATAAGAAGGTATTGATGAAAAACAATGGCCTGGCAGTTCAGAACTCTGAGAGAGAGATTGGGGTGAGAGTTATGGGGGGGGGGAGTTGTTGGCTGGCGGGGGTGTGAAGGGGGATTTATGGTTTACTTATGGGGGGTTATTGGGGTGCAGAGAGAGCTTGAGAAAATTGTCCAGTATGCCACCTTGTGACAGGAAAATTAAAATGTGTCATGTGTTGCTGCATTAACTCTCTCGCGTAGCTGCACAATGAATTATAGTTCATAAAGTTATCATTGTTTTGGGATTTTTCATTAACCATTTTCTATATATTTATATAGAATATATAAATAATTCTATATAAATAGAATTATTTATAGAATAAATAAATATAATTATTTATTAACCATTATTTATTGATTTTTCATTAACCATTTATGCTTTTCAATAATGATTTCCTGTTTTAATAATCAAAGTTATATCAAAATAGCTAACACTGAAATCTATCATTGTTTTAGCCAAAGGTAGTGAACGGTTAACACTTTATTTCAGTAGTCCACTGTAGAAACTCTGTAAACAGTTAAAATCCATTTATAACCAAATCAAACCATTCATCAACCAGCCTATTACCTAATAGGCGGCTGTGGCTCAGGTGGTAGCGCGGGTTGTCCACTAATCGTAGGGTTGGCGGTTCGATTCCCACATGACTCCACCTGCCGAAGTGTCCTTGGGCAAGACACTGAACCCCAAGTTGCTCCTGATGGCAAGTTAGTGCCTTGCATGGCAGCTCTGTTACCATTGGTGTGTGTGTGAGTGTGTGTGTGAATGTGTGAAAGAGATAGTGTAAAGCACTTTGAAAAAAAGCGCTATATAAGTGCAGACCATTTACCATTAATGCCAAACAATAAATCAAGAGTTCATGTTTAGTAGATAATCTATACACACTTTATAGTAGATAATATCTCTATATATACACACTCTATAGACTATCAACTTGCATCTTTTGCTTTCTTTATTATTTGGATGGTCTGATTTTTATTCCTTGATGTGTAGTAGATCATCTATAGATTCTGTATATTAAACTGTCAAGTGCAGTTAATGTGTACTCTGTTGAAAGATTGTATGGCTTTGTTCAAAACCAGATTTAAAAAAAGGAAAGAAAGAAAGCCAAATAAATATTATTTGACATATTGTTGATAATCAGTTGCTATGTTGCTTCATGATGGAATATAGATTGTTTATAACGTGTCTAAATAGACTGTCCAAAAAAAGTGTAACAAGCTGCATTGTCTTGAAGACAGCATGGTGGTTTCATTAAAAAAATTTTAAAAATTATAAATGTATAAGCTTACAACAGACAAATATTTCAACAGCACTCAAAAGATTAATACATATGTGTATTAATCTTTACATGTAAAATTAATGTGATTAAGGGGAGTCTTATTTTGATTGTGACTGTGATGGCTAGACTACTGGGTCAGAGCATCTCCATAACGGCAGGTCTTTGGGGTGTTCCCTTAATGCAATGGATATTACCTACCAAAAGTGGTCCAAGGAAGGACAACCAGTGAACTGGTGACAAGGGTGCACAAGGCTCACTGATGCGTGTGGGGAGAAAAGGCTAGCCCGTCTGATCAAATCCCACTGAAGAGCTACTATAGTACAAATTGCTGAAAACGTTAATGCTGGTTAGGATAGAAAGGAGTCAGAACACAGTGCATCACTGCTTGCTGGGTATGGGGCTGTGTAACCGCACACCTGTCAGGGTGCCCATGCTGACCCCTGTCCACCACTGAAAGCGCCTACAATGGGCATGTGAGCATCAGAACTAGACCATGGAACAATGGAAGAAGCTGACCTGAATCACGTTTTCTTTTACATCATGTGGACAGCCAGCTATATGTGCGTTGCTTACCTGGGGAAGAAATGTCACCAGGATGCATTATGGGAAGAATACAAGCTGGTAGAGGCAGTGTGATGCTCTGGGCAGTGTTCTGCTGGGAAACCTTGGGTCCTAGCATTCATGTGGATGTTACTTTTACACATACCACCTACCTAAACATTGCTGCAGACCAAGTACACCCCTTCATGACAATGGTATTCCCTAATGGTAGTGGTCTCTTTCAGCAGGATAATGTGCCCTGCCACACTGCAAAAATTGTTCATAAATGGGTTGAGGAACATCATGAAAAGTTCAAAGTGTTGACTTGGCCTCCAAAGTCCCCAGATTTCAATCCGATCGAGTATCTGTGGGATGTGCTGGACAAACAAGTCAGATCCATAGAGGCCCCACTTCACAACTTACAGGACATAAAGGATCTGCTGCTAACATCTTGGTGCCAGATACCACAGCACCTTCAGAGATCTTGTAGAGAGCATGCCTTGAGTGGTCAGAGCTGTTTTGGTGACACAATATTAGGCAGTGGTTTTAAAGTTATTTATGATAAGTGTACTGTCTGATGTAAAAGGAATGCCTGTTTCCTGTTTATTTAAAATGCTAAAGTGCAATGAAACTGACAAATTGTAATGATTGGGATTTCCATGTTGAGTGAAATAATCACGTTTACCACGTTAACCGTTGTCATACATTAATGTACATTTCTAGTCACCCAACCACAATGCTTCTTTTTAAGCCATTTATTTTCTCGATTGCTTTGCCATTAAACATCTTAATTTGTATCCTCATTACTGAGGAAAGGCATTTCTTTGGTGGTCTGCCAAATGTAATTACCCAGAAAACCCAGCTTTTTTATTAAATATGACAAAACTGGAAAAGGATAAAGAGAACTCGGCTCCTTTCTCACTTGATGATGAATTAGTCGATTGGAAAACGTTTTCAAATCAAGCAAATTTGAAGCAGCAGTTCAAGGTAACAGTATTAACTGAAAGGCTCGAACATTGCTGTCTTAGGAGGGCTATCCTGCTACGTTGCTTCTGTGTGTGTGTGTGTGTGTGTGTGTGCGTGTGTGTGTGTGTGTGTGTGTGTGTACTCGGAGTGGAGCAGGGCATGCCATGTGTGGGAGCAGTAGTTTTCTGCGGCACACAGGCAGTATGCTAATCAATTCTGTCACTCCACAGGAAAGATTATCTCAATTCAATCTCTAATTCCAATTTTAGGAGAAAATGGTGACAGAGAGGGGGTGTGCATGTTTGAGACATTTCTTCTCTTGGCAATAAGACTTGTCAGTGGCCACAGGGGTATGGATGTGCGATTTTCGCAGCAATGTATTTACCCTTTATCCACAGCCGTGTTTGCAAATGAGATACTGTGCAAGCAAATCTTCACTATATTCCCTAGATTAGGTTTAGCAAAACATAATTCCAGCTCCAGCACGGTTGTACGCATGCCTAGCCTACTGTTTCTTAACCAAATATAGCTCTTCTGTCAGTTGAGGCTCATAGTCCTGCTCATCCAAACCAGCCTACATGCAAAGCTATCTGCCTCAAACTCACGAGAGGCACGAGTGAGGGGATAAGTGAAGAAAAGGAATGAGGAATGCAGAGAGGATGCAAGGGTGAAATACAGGAGGAAAGGAGAGTGGCTCACTAGTTAAACTCTTGCCTAATAACTATGTAACTAAGTAGCTATGTGCTTTACTTAACAACGTACTGCATTATTCAACCTAATGTCTATAGAGAAAAAAAATTATTCAGTGATTCAGTAAATATGACAAAAACAAATCTGTCATTTTTACACAAAATAGTAAATTATTAGAATAACCGTACTCAATGAATTCATGTAAATATGTGGCTAAAACACAAAGTGTATATTTTACTTACTTTACTGGTTTAAAATTACTATTACTTTGCAAATGCTCACAAGACTAGAAAAACCCCTAATTGAAACCCCGAATACTAATATGGGGGCATGTTTGTTGAACTTGATTTGCATATACGTTTGCTTTAAACAGATATAACTTTAAACAGATCGACTTTTCAGCATTATGGATGGGTTGTTTTCAATATTTCTTGTTTTATGTTGGCTTTAAGGCCTAAGGTTGTTACATGCACAAACAGTGAGGGTAGAAATGTTAATAACATTATAAATCTTACCATTGATTACGTCCTCATCAATTTAAATGTGTTTATTAGTTTATGTGTAAATGTAGCTAGCTTGTTGGTTAGCTAACTAGTGTAATCTGATCTCGGAACACAGATTCTATGCTAGATGCAAAAAACACTGGAAAACCACTCAGCAAACAAACACAAACAGTATTGTATTGCATTGTTTATTTTGCCTGCCATGTTATCCCAATGTCCCAGTTGATTTGCTTAATATTCACTTGTGTGTAGAGAGCCAAAATATAACTTACAGTCCCGAAATATAAAGGCCATACCAGAAGACGCAAACCACCCATCAGCAGTAAAAATCAAAGCCAGATTGGAATTCGCAAAGAAACACAAAGATGAGCCACAAAAGTTCTGGAACCAGGATTAACTTCTACCAAAGTGATGGAAATACCAAAGCATGGAGAAAGAAATGATCTGCTCATGATCCAAAACCTACAAGCTCATCTTTGAAACATGGTGGAGGTGTCATGACTTGGGCTTGCATGGCTGTTTCTGGAACAGGCTCAATAATCTTTATTGATGATGTAACTCAGGATGAATTTTAAAGAAACATTTTGTCTGCCAATTTACAGATAAATGCATCCAAATTAATCTGGAGAAACTTTGTCATGTAGCAAGACAATGATCCAAAACACACTGCCAACACAGCAGAGGACATTATCGGGACGGGGGCTGTGGGGAGTGGAAGGTCTTAGACTGGCCAAGTCAATCACCAGACCTTAGCCCAACTGAGTAGCATTTCACCTCCTGAAGAGGAAGCTGAGGAGGGAAACCCCTCAAAACAAACAACAACTGAAAGATGCTGTGGTAAAAACATCACAAAAGAAGAAATCAACAATCTGGTGATGTAGCAGGCTTTGCAGTTAGGATTAGGGATATGGAACCAAGTATTAGTGTTATTTACTGTCATTTACTTTAAGTCTTATCTGGTCCTATACTTTTACTCGCCTAAAAATTGGGTGGTCTGATACAAAACGTTCTAAATTTTATGTTGTTCAGCACATCCATCCATCCATTTTCTATACCACTTATCCTACAGGGTCATGGGAAACCTGGAGCCTATCCCATGGAGCATGGGGCATAAGGTGGGGTACACCCTGAACGGGGTTTGTTCAGAACATGTAGATGTAAATCCCACAAAATAAAGGCTTGTCTCATGTCCATCTTTTGATCTCAAACCCAAATGTCTTTGGTGTATAGCACAAACAAAAAATTAATTGGCCTTGCCATTCCAATAGTTTTGGAGGGGACTGTATGCATATTAACTCTACATTAATTGATCATTAAGAAGAAGCAGTCACATATACATTACAGTGAAATAAATTTTTCGCATATCCCTGCTTCTTAGGAGGCTGGGATCAGAGCACAGGGTCGGCCGTGAAGTGGCGCCCCTGGGGTGCAGGGGGTTGGGGGCCATGCTCAGGGGCCCAGCAGTGTCAGCTTGAACCCCTGACCTTCTGATCAATAACAAGTGTTTAAATCTGTATGATTTGTATTGGTGTAGGTTTTTGGGGGACAAGTTTGAATATGTCTGTCACAAGGCTTTTACTTTTAAATGTACTGTTCTGATTGCTGTTGATTGTTACATTTTAAATATCTTGCATAGCTAGCTAGTTTACTCATATAACACAGGTTCATCAACAATTATGCAGTCAGTGTTTAAAATTGATAGCCATATTTACTAAGAGAGTGACAGCCCAAAATGTGGCCTGTGAGTGATTTTTTTTTCATGGAGAGTGAATTTTTTCATTCACTCTCAATGACAATCTTCCTCTCAAGGACAATTTTTTACTTTGCGTTGCCAAATTTCAGGGTTTAGGACAGCATTTGGGAGAGGGCCAGAGTCAGCTTTCCTTTTCTGATATATAACATTATAACACACATAACCATGACAACCTGGGAGAAATACTGAATTGTCTTCTTCACCTTCCATGACCTTTCAGCATATCTGGGTTCCATATGTACCAGTTATTCTATTTATTCTGATATTTCTCACTTGTTCACAAACTCCCACAAAGGGAAAAAGCTTGTTAAATTAAATAATAATTTAAAAAGGTCAAACTTAATTCATACAATGTTGGTGCTATGAGTAGTATGAAAGAAGTTGAAATGAGCAGTTGAAATGAAACCAATGTCACTAATCAGTCCTTTCAGAGATGGAACTACTTTTTCAGACAGAATGTTAGATGTAAATGTGTGGGTCTGAGAGCATACATGGATACTGCCTCAAAACCTTTGGAAAAGAATTAGAAATATTTATTGACAGATTTCGACAGCCAATCCCATTACGAGTGAGTTTTGAGTAAACCGGTTTAAGGAAAATGTATCAAATTTCTCATTGGCAGTAGCTTGAGATTAAGTTGAAAACACTTGCATAATCCATTTAGAGGAAATATCCTTGCTGTGAACATTTTCATGTTTCAGAATGCAGATTTAAATGAGCTCTCTCAACCCAATCCCACACACTGTAAAAACCTTCAGCTTCTTGAATGTAGATCGAGTGTGTCAGAATGCAAGGGTCACCATCGATCCATCATTTCCAGGCAAGCACACAGTCTTACTCATGTAGAGTCTCTTCTGAACTCGTTCTAGTCATGACTTCAGCTTCATCTTAAAATGCGGGCTTACATAAGCGCCTCCTTTCCCCACTCCTTTTCCTTTCATCTCAATCTTTCCAGCTTGGTTTTGGTACAGAAGTATGCTGGAGGAGAACAATCATCAATCACAGTCGCACATACACAGACATGACTGTATACACTACCACACTCACTCGCATACACGCTATAATACAACACCCTGTTGGCTTGGAGCTTGGAGCCTGGTGTATTTAGTAAATGCCAAGGTTTAGCAGTGCTCAAATTTATATCCATTTTCACTGTCATCTATTAGCTATCTGAAATAATGCTCTGCTCTACACACATACACAGAAACAGAATTCCCCAGACTCCTGTAGTCTTGTGTCAGCTCCGTTGAATTGCCAGGGAAATAAGTGAGCTAAACGTCAGTTAAAGCTGCTTCCTAGCAAAATTCTCTTTAGGGGTTTTCCTTACCTACAGCAAATATATACTCACTGCCACTTTATTAGGAGCACCTGTACCCCTATTCCTGCAACTGTCCAAACAGATAATCATGTGGCAGCAGTGCAATACACAAAATCATGCACATTCAGGTCCTCAGTTAATATTCACATAGAAAAAAATGTGATTTAAGTGACTCATTGGCATGGTTGTTGGTGCCAGACAGTCTGGTGTGAATATTTCAGAAACTGATGATCTCCTGAGATCGCTCAATTCTGAATTGAAAGGCAAGCAGAGACTGCTCTTTGTCCTGACTGGTTGTATGTTACTAGTCCACGTTTTTTCTTCTGCAGTTGAAATAATCTATGATGCCACAGAGACAGAATTTTTTCCCATGAGCAGATTTCTATTGAAGCTGCCGGAATGTGAAGACTCTGTGCATCAAACGTTACAAAAAGAACACTGACCCCACCTTTAACTCTGCCTTTTTGCATCGTGTGTCCATTTCTAAGAGCTGTGGGTAGATAGAGGTCAAAGCAAGCTGACCCATGCTGGACTGACAAACATGTACTGCTTAGGTTTTGCACATCATACACATATACTGCCAGAATCATTTCTGTGGTTACCGACTCCCAGGCTTATCCACTCAATCCGCCCACCCACACACACACTTCAATTGAGCCCTTCTCACACACACTCTGCAGTAGCTGTACACATGAACACACTGATTTAACAAACACATAAATTCAGCGCTACAGAAAACAGCAGACAGCACACACGGTGCCTTTTTCCTTTGCATAATTAATAATAGCATTTCCATCAGGGTACATATGTGGTTCACACACACACACACACACACACACACACACACACACTCACACTCCCACACACAGCCTCGTTCTCATCTCAACTACTCCAGTCAACCAACGCTGTGAATACTGAGATCTAACTGCTCATACAAATGCCACTTTTTCTCTCTCACATGAATCCCTCCTCTCTTCCCTAGCTTTCCTCCCACCTCTATACCTGCCTCTCACCTCCTCTCTCCATTTAATCCCTTTTGTTTTTATCACAACAGTGTTAAATTCTGTTCAATTCACCCACGCCACTGCACTTCATCCCATTGTACTACTCACTCACTCATGTAGAGCTATCCATCCTTCTCACTTCTGTCCACCCATCTCGGAAATATCCCCTCCCTTTATCCCTCTTTTGACCATAACATAATTTCTGAGCCATAGTCATCATTGATTACAACAAAACAAGGTTATGTTTACTCAAATAACCACTCTTTACAACCATGGTGACCAGAAAGGCATCTCAGAACACACAATATGTTGAACCTACAACAGCAGAAGACCACTTCGGCTTCCACTCCTGTCAGCCAAGAACAGGAATCTGATGCTACAGTGGGCACAGACTCACCAAAACTGAATAGCTGAAAACTGGAAAAAGGCAACATTTTCCCAATCTTCAACTGTTCCATTTCAGTAGCTTCAGATTCCTGTTCTTTGCTGTGCAATCTTCTCCCAGTGTGGTATTCTGCCATTGTAGCCTGTCCACCTTAAAAGTTTGATGTGTTCTGAGATGCTTTTCTGCTCACCATGTGTGCAAAGAGTGGTTATTTGAGGTACCATATACCTCCTGTCAGCTCTAACCAGTCTCTGATCTGTCTCATCAACAAGAAGTTTCTGCCCATAAAACTACAACTTCCTGAAACATCACAAGACCAGATACTGGTGCAGGTAGCTATACCTTTTGGAGGTCAATATGTTGTTCCTAAAGTGGCTGGATAATTATAATAAAGAGCTGTGATTTCAATGATGTGCAAACAATATATAATGTATAAATTATGCCTACCACAAAGCCCTGCATTCAACTTAGCTTTCTTCACATGGCTCACTCCCCTTAGTCAAGAAGTTCTTTTCCTTTTTAAAAAAAAAAAAATCATTTGACCCTTCACTTCATCTGTTTCAGTGTCAGGCATGCTTAATGCATAGGTCAATCCTGAATCTCAACTGTGAAAAAAAGACCCACTGTGTTTGTCTCTCTGGGATTCTCCTCCAGCCCTTATCCCTCACTCCCTCAGATTAACTTTCTCTCTCTCTTTGGAACGTAATCTTCCAGTATCCTGCTATATCTTCTTTATCCCGCCAATCAAAGACAGCAGAAATCCCCATCACTAAAAGGTCAAAAGTGGATTGGGGGTAGGGGTGGTAGTTTATCTTAAAAGGTGGTGGGGTGGAATTTGATGAACTACCTTGTTAGTGAAATCCAATATCATGTCCTTATGAGACATTTTGCCAGATATTTCATGGTATTTCCTAGATTTCAAACATGCCACAGTCACACAAGCTTTATATGAAGACCAATGTACCTTTTTGTTATGGATTTTTCTGGCTTGAAGGTTACGTAATGATGTGGAATAGTTAGCACGTAAAACATATCACCACTTGTTTAAACATGAATTTATGGTTAAAATAATATGTCAAATAATTGTCAAAGTATTGCCATCTATTTCTCTCTTCTAAAATAATGTGAAGTTGTTCAACACTCTTTAGACTCTTTAGTTCAATTATATGTTATAACTGACATTTTCTTAATAAAAACATTGAAAAACATTGATATACACTGACAATATCTTGTGATTAGAATTATATTTGAAAGGTTTTTTTCCCCTGTATATCACTTTTTGGTTAAAAAAAAAAAAGTTGTATATATTCCTGCCACTAAATATGAGTGAGATTAAGTCCAAAATATTGCTTATGTCCAAAACTGGTACAATATCCTAAATCCACTGAAATGTGAGACAAATCCATATACCCAAATCCAACCCAAATATAAATGATTTACATACATCATTCTGCACAATATTATAATATTACAAATAGAATTTTGTTGGCAAAATCTATACTTAATCTAAGTTAAACCTTATGTAGCATCTGAAATGAATGGCACCTAAAATAATATACCTATCCAGATCATAAGAGGAGGTTTTTCTCTCTTTTCCTAACCAACAAACAATATGTCATTGACTACACTCACAAAACCTAGGTTATGGAAATAATGTAATAACACATTTTAAGTAAAGTTTCATTCATCCATCCAACCATTTTCCATACTGCTTATCGTACACAATGTCATCGGGGAGTCTGGAGCCTATCTCAGGGAACTGGGGGCACAAGGTGGGGGACACCCTGGACAGGGTGTCAACCCATCGCAGGGCACAATCACAGACATTTACACACCCATTCACATTCTCCGGAAAATTTAGAGATGCCAATCAGCCTACAACACATGTCTTTGGACTGGGGGGAGGAAACCAGAGTACCCGGGGGAAACCCTTGAAGCACGGGCAGAACATGCAAACTCCACCCTGGTGGTGCAAGGCAAATGTGCTAACCACTAGGCCTCAAAACAGAACCTAAAAAGGTAGCAGCAAAAACTAATTAAGATCAATGTTTATAAAATTTCAGTTACTTTGATAGCTTAACCTGCAAGCGCACACCATTTTAACAATCTTAAGCATATTATTCACTACTATAAATGATTCACTACCTACAGGAAAACTATTAGGATGACTGTGTAAGGAATAAGAGAGGAATGTAAGTCCGGTGGGTTCTCAGAGTTTAATGGGTTCACTGGTTCACTGCCACTGAGATTGACTGGAAATCTGTCAGAGGAAAAAATTGTTTTTATTTTACAAATAAAGTGAGCATAAAGTCAATCTGGCATTTCTGAAAAGCACCTCTTCAAATGCCAGCTCAATCGTGTAACTCCAGTGGTGATTTATGGGGTAATTTTCAGATATTATTACCACAATTGAGTCCACAATTCTTCCTCCTGATTATGCTTTTAAGATCAAGTGTTTTGTATAAGGCTTTATTAATTTTGTGTAGCTTAGTTAACAAGCCAAAGTGCCTTATAAAACCAAAACCAAAGTTTTAGAAACTTACATGGTCTCATCGTTGAGGAATTCCAATTTTCCAGCCACCTCCTCGTAGTCCTCTCCAGCCTTGGCGGTCCCCTCACTGGTGTGGAACGGCACTGCCACCTTTCCGCGTGCTCCAGACGTTCTGTGCACCTTCACCTGCATGATGCCCACGCTCTCACTCACGCGCATTGACGCACCCTCGAATGTGAAGATCCCCGCATGGTCATCATCATAGATGGTCACCGTGGCAGTATGAGCAGCACCCAGCGCAGCTTTTGGCTGGATGGGGACGGAGCCTAAAAGGCTATTACCCGGGGCGTTTGGATCGAGAATGGAGACCTCGGCTCGATGAACGACACGTGGGTTACTGAGGTGCACATAGAAATGCTCGTCTTCCTCGAAGATGTCATCATCAATTACACCAACTGTCAGCTCCTTTATGGTCTCGCCTGATTTGAAGACCAGTGTCCCCTCAGCAAACTCATAATCAGAGCCAGCGTTAGCTGTACCATCCTCAGTTCGATAGTCCACCTGGGGAAAGACACAGAACAAGATTTTTGTAGTCACACATCTGTGGATGCTCAGGTGATACAGGTCAACAAAAAACAACAACTTTTAAGCACTGAAATATCTGAAAACGGTGGAGCAGTGTTTGAGTTTTCATACAGCAGCAACAACATTGCTGAGATTGTGGATCGTAGGCTAAAAATTTAGAAATCCACTGACACCCTCTGATGTTCAAACTCAGTTCAATATACATCCTTCCCAGCAGGTAATTAATGCCTGACAAGATTTATGCATGAGACATATGCTCACCATTCATTTTATTAGGAACACCTGCACATGCAATTATGCAGATAGTGGACAGTTGAAAAATTTTGCCTGGTCTTATTCCAGTCTTCAACAATTTGCATAAATATGCACTTCCTAATAAAGTGGTCAATGAATGTATACTGTATATATCCAATATTTCTTTTTGCTGTAACCTTTGTAAAGAAAAACAGACACAGGGTTAAGTATATTACCAAAAAAATAACCCTCATATTTAGAGTATATAAAAAAAAGACACAAAAAACGACAAGAATCCACCAATGTGATCTTATTTTCACGATATGCATTCTTTTCCTCAAAATACATAATATTTGGTGCTTAGTAAGTAAAATGCCTGAAAGATCATTCAGTTAGAGAATTACAAATGATTCTAAGTGAATATAATATAATTCATTAAAATTTAGTGATCCTTCTTGTGGCTTTTAGGGCCAATATTTTCTTAACAGTCATTAAGTGACTTCAGCATTTAATGTGCAGATTTTTATTAATGTTTTCCTAATATTAATGCTCACTTTTACTGTGCAGACACTGTCTCCTCCATGTCTGCCCACAGCCAGTTTGAGGGAACCACAGTTCTCGAAGCACTGGTAATGAGAGGGCTCAAACTCCAAGTAGATGGTGTTAGGATCCTCTTCTTGTGCGTTGGCCTCATGGCAGCTCACCACTTTCCTGGCCTGGTCTGCAGCATGCTTCTTCAGGATGTTCCCTGCGCCGATCATCATGCGTGTGGCCTGAATGCGGTAGAATGCCCTGCTCTTCTGTTGCTGAACCAACACTTGGTAGTTGGCCATTTCTATCAGCTGCTCCATGTCCTTCTCAGGGTGCCTTTGCTTCAGCTCCTTCAGCGTACGAGCCATTTCCCTTCGTGCCTCTTCTTCTTCTCCAGCTCCTCCGCCTCCTCCCTCCTCCACGCCAGCAAGCATGCCATCCAGAACCTCCTTGTGGTGAGAGTTGGTGCCCTGCCCATCCATCTCCATGTCCATCTTGGTGAACATACCATCACCCTCCGTTTCGATGATTATGCCTCGATTCTTGTCGGCACGGTAGCGCTTGTGAACATACTTGTAGAAGAGCAAGCGGCGGTCTGCAATCCAGGCTTGGAGCACACAAATGGGAAAGAAGAGGAATGTTAACACAGCTTCCCAGACCTCCACTATGCCAGGGGAAAATACGGAGAGGATCAGGTAGAGCCAGATGTAGGCGAACACACTCCAAGCCGCTGTCACAAAAAAGACCCTCAAGTGTTTTATCTTTCTCACTTCACCATCGGGCACCACGTAGACACAGATAGCGATGATGATAAACATGTTGAAGGCAGCACTGCCTACTATGGTGCTGGGACCAAGATGACCAGCTTCAAACTTGTGCCCACACACTTCAATCACAGACAGCAGGATCTCCGGTGCTGAAGAACCCAACGCCATTAATGTCAGGTTAGAGACTGTCTCGTTCCAGATGCGGACCGTGGCAGTGGTAGTCTCTCCATTGGGTTTCTTAATTGTGATTTCCTTCTCTTGTGAGGTGATGACCTCAATGGAGGACATGAAGCGATCTGCAATGATGGACATTCCCAGGAACATGTAGATGAGGGCAACGAAATAGACAATGGCACGCGCCACCTTATCTCCCACTGATGGGTTCTGGGGGTTCCATACAGGGAGTACCACACCCTCAGAGCAGCTGTCCTCCCCAGAACAGTTCCCAGGGCTACTGTGGGATACATCAGAGGTGGCCTGGGAAAGCTGGGTAACACTCAGGATGATGATGAGGAGAGCAAACAGGGTATTCGAGGTATGCAGGGCACAGAGGTGATGCATGGTGTTGCTGTTCTGATTATGGAATCCAGCGAAAGTTCAACTCCTAAAATCTGGTAATCAGCCCCACTATGTGCACCTATGAAATGTACAAGAACAGAAAATGGCACATTTTAAACTTGATCCCACATTGTACCATAGACAACATGAGCATCTGTTACATCTTAAAATTCTTAGCCTTGTTTAAGGTGCAAATCAAATTTGAACCTTTCTCTATGAGGGCAATTAATACCTTTATACTTTTGGTCACTGACAAATGTATGTATCATACTCCATAGATTTGTGGAGAGAAAAATTGCAAAAAAAAAAAAAAATTTACTTCTTAGCAAGTGGAAATACACTTTGTCCAAAAGTAGGTGGACACCTGACCCTCACAAATATATGTGGTTCTTCCCCAAACTGTTGCCACAAAGTTAGAAGCACAAAATTGTCTAGCTTGTCTTTCTATGCTGTAGCATTAATATCTCCTGGAACTGGAACTAAAGGGCCCAAACCTGTTCCAGCAAAAATGTCCCTGTGCACAACGTGAAGTCCATAAAGACCTCAGGGTTTGCCAAGGCTGATTTAGAAGAATTGTGGCCTGCACACCTCAACCCCTCTGAACACTTTTGAGATGAACTAAAATGACAGTTGTGCACCAGGTCTCCTCACCTGACATCAGTGCCCAACCTCTTGCACTGTTGTGGGTGAATGCAAATCCCCACAGCCATGTCCCAAAATCTAGCTGAAAGCCTTTCCAGAAGAGTGGAGGTTATTATAGCAGCGAAGGGGGGACAAAGTCACTATTAATGCCCATGATTTTAGAATGGGATGTTAAATATGCAGGTGTCCACATACTTTTGGCGGTATATTGTATTTTGAATATAGTGAAATTTATGTAGTATTTCCTATGATAATATAAAAGGATAAATGCTAAACCAAATATAAGATTCTGAAACCTTTTTCTTAACATTTTTACTAATATCAAGCTTGAAATTGTCTTGTTTAATTGGCAGATAATTTTGCTCATTTTAAGAATGTATTTTTTAGAAAGATGAAAAATTATCTATCAATAGAATAAGAAAATTTAAAGTTTGAAATTAGTAAAAAAAATAAAAAATAAATTAAAAAAATAAAAAATAAAAAAGGTTTAAATATTCCAGGTTAAAATAGGTTTGAAGTTGAAGTATTGTGTTTCTGGATCAAGTGACAAGTTTGCATCCTTCTTGTTCTCCATTTTGTTAAAGATTAATTTAGCTGTTTTTATTTTATTTTTTTGGCAATAAAAACAGCTTTGTTAGAACCCTTACATTTGGGGCTAAACTGGGAGTGGAGGAGGGGATTTAGTGCTCACCATGTGCCTGGCTGCACACATGTTGCTTGATCTACAAATTCATAATTTACATTCAAGATTTCACAAGCCAAGTTTATATTTTTAGAATGTCCCATTGAAAAATACATAGAAAATCTTGTATTTTTTGATGCTTCAAGTATAAGGTACTCATGCACCGCATGTAATCATAAATGTGTGTTTATTTTATTTTCACAATTGTTTGCACATTAAAATGTACAAAACACAAATTGAGAAACATTTATTTAGAAAAAAATTTAGTTTCATTTTTACCTCACAATATTATGGGTCTTAAATTAATTGCTTAATGGTACATATACAATACGGACTCTAATGCTATCATTTTCGTGTAGCACTTTCATGAGCTGGATATGTCCAAATATGTAAATAAATCAAATATTTATGAAAAAATTACTTCAGTAAACATTGAAGAAGTGTAATCATTTCAGAGTAAACATAGTCAAATTACACATCTTTAAAGTACTCTGATAAATTCTTATACATTTTTATAAGCTGTTTATAGAAAACTAATTACTAACCATCTCTGCGTACTGCATACCATATATGCAGGCTTTTATTAATTGTCACAATGTAGAGGAAATATTAATATTGCATAAATAGCTCATAAATTTTAGATTACAGCCTTGGGTTATTGGTTCTGTCGCAACTGCTCATGACTTAACAGAGGAACATTTTTTTCTGCTCTTGGTGGTGTGCAGCTATTGATCTCTCAAAGAGTGTTTTTATATTGCACCTTTAAAAACAAGAACTGGTCCAATAGATTACAATGACTGCAACAAAATTATTGATGAAAATGATTTTTGATTTTTGATTTTTTTTTTTTTTTTTTTTGCATTTCGTCAACAGACTAGTGAAAGAAAAAGGAATATGTGGTCAGTCAGATTTAAGAGAACATATTATGTATAATTTCTATAAAATATATTTTTAAGTTTCGAATCAAAACGTGATTTAATTGCTTACATGGAATGTAATTAAACAAGTTTCTAATGACTTGTTTCAATTATGTAGAGTGAAAGTGATCAATGTAAATAGCATTGCTATAATCCAATTACATTATGAAATCTTGCAAGGATATTGGTGCTGATATGAATTACTAGTCTGTAGTATTAAAGATAACTTAATTACAAGGACCCAGGGTCGATCCTCAGCTTGGGTGGGTGTGCAGGCTTCAATATTATTGAAATTTGAAATGACATGATCAAATCATGTTGGATTTTTTTTTAAAACTGCGTTAATGTAACTCAATTTAATCACGTGGAACCAATGTACGCATTTGAATTATGTAAATGCAATTAGTTTTTGTACATACAGAATAAAACTTTTTATTAAAATTTATAAGCACTTATAATATTTACAAAAATTAACTGTAAGTACATTACAAATATTATATTCTTGCTATAAAAACATTGTTTGTGCTAGTACTTTTTTGACAAAACTCCCAGGATCCATTGGTCAGCTGAAACACTGACCTGTACTGAAACGGAGCACTGCACACAAGAAGTAGCTTAGAAAAATATTACCAAAGTAATGCTTACATAAAAGCCTGAATCATGTATGGGTAACCGATGCAGTTGTCTCTTTGACTCAAACATACACAACACACCTCCATCCTAAACGCCATGCCCTTAGCACTTGATTTCTGAGTTTCTGCCTTACCTATCCAGCAGTGTAATGAGTCAGGCTTGTTGCTCAGTGATCCAGAAATGTTCTCTTTATCTGTCATTCCTTAGTCAGTGGTAAATCAGACGTAACCATACACAGTGGCCCTTATTAACGCTCTTTACAAGATGCAAAAAATGGAATTTATGTCTGTTGCCCGTGTTCAGCATTGAAATTATTCGTGATGCCACACTCTGGAGAGATTAATGTCTCATATGATAATGGATCATTTTCCTAAGTATTTATTTATTTATTTGTTTTTACTATCAGTAAAGCTTTATTTGTGCTGTTTGTGTTATTGTTTTACCAATGTTATTGTGTATGAATTGTTTGCCCAGCAGGGGGCTCACACCCCTCTCCTTTCCCATTGCCCTGCTCACCAGCAGCTAACCCCCGATAGTCACAATACTCTACATACAGAAACCCAACATTGTCCTGACTGATATTATAACAGACTTCCAGCCATAATTCATTTGAAAATACTGACTGAAATCACCAGTGTACTGCAGAAAAGGCTTAATCAAACCTGCATATGGTCAAATCCTATGCAAAGTACCCTGTCAGTTTCTTTATTTATCCATTTCATATTGGCATATCTGGACGAACAAACTCACTTCTAGTCAGAGTTAGGCTTGCGTCCCTACACAATTTTACTCTGTCAGGATATCCAGTGACATTTGTTCAGATTATATGATTTTACCAGACTTTTACACATTTTGTGTAGGAGCTCCTCAGTTTAACATCAGAGTATGCTAGTATGTTATCACTCAAAAATATGCTGAAAGAGCAGTCTTTTTCTCCCCAATAAAGCAGGTGATGAGCCAGTCAACATACCAATCTGGAATGTTTTGCACAGGTGTTTTGAACTCTTTTATTTGATATTAACTTAACACTAGAGAATGTTTTCAGTTCATTAATGTGAAATAAAAAAAGTCTATGTATGTTTAACTTAGCTAAAATCCAAAAGTTTATATAGTATCGGTTAATTGTATTTCTAGGGATGCTGTTGAAAAATTTCAGCTGAAAATGGTCAAAAAAGGAGAAAAATGGCAGAGAATTTTTATGTAAAAAGCGTAAGTAGACCTAAAATGAAGTGTCAGGTCCAACACTATAGCGATAATGTTACTAATGTTAACAATTCAAAAGCCATTTTGAATTGAAATTCATTTCGAAGTGAGATTTATTTTTTGCTCTTCTGCGCTGGACATCATTCAGACCCATTCAAAAACTTTGTACAGTAGATCAACAGTGAAAATGACCACCATGTGGACATTATACAACCGATTTGTAAAAGGATTATACAGATTTTTGCATCACTGCAAAATCACTTAAAAAGCCACCAGCTCCACCACCTCCTTCTGAGTTTTTGTAAATGCCGCTGTCAGCAAGCATTATATTACTCCCTTCCCATACACTCCTTCAACATTAATGTTGGAATTTCTCATTCTCCTGTCTTTTCTTATTTTCTTATCGGATGTGGATTTTTAAATTGTTTTTCATGATTTTTTTTAAATGGTAACTCACAAGCAGGGAAAAATCAATATAAAGCAAACCCCGTAATGTTTACATTTATAAGCTTGATTAGCAATTAAATGATCAAAATCAATATCATTATTATAGCAAATATAATAAGTAGAGTGGTTTAAATAATAACAATCAACAAATAATGTTAATAATTAAGCTTTTAATTAAGCCACATTTATAGCCACATTTATGTAGAGGCACCATGAAGCTTTGATCTGGAGGCAGAGTCATACAAGGCTATTTATTCATTTATTTATTTATTTTCATCTCAAGTGGTGAGCAGTGGTTGCTCAATGGCCTACGCTTTGGGTTACTGAGCAGAACATCAGGAGTTCAAGCCCCAGTACCACCAGGCTGGGTTGGGCCCTTGAGCAAGTCCTAAACCATATCTGCTCCAGGGGTGCTGTATCATGGCTGACCCTGTGCTCTGAACCCAGCTTCCTAACAAGCTAGGATATGTAAAAAAATAAATAAATAAATAAATAAAAAGAAAGAAAAGAATTTCACTGTGCTGTAATGTATACATAACAAATAAAGACTTCTTCAAGTCTAAAACATTTTTCATTCTGGTTCAATTCATTTCATTCAGTAGTTTGTTTCTATGAATATGAGGATATTTTTCATTTGTTGATGATGGAAACTTGGCTCTCCTTATATATATATATATATATATATATATATATATATATATATATATATATATATATATATATATATATGATTCAGGGAGATAAACATCTCCCTGCAGTCTAATCTGAGTGATTCGAGTACTAAATTGAAACCTTGCTATAAATAATTCACAACACTACCTGCAGGTACGGCTGGAAAACGGTCCAGTCTGGCTTTGAGAAACTTTAGACAGAAACAGAGCACACTTCCATAATTGTGATACATGATACCATTAGTTTCAGTAAAACACAAAGTATTGCAAAATACAAATTAGGCCATTTTTCCTCAATTAAAACTGTGCTAACTTTATTTAAAGTTTTTTCAGACATCCGGAAAAAAAACAACAACCTTTTTTCAGCGTTTCTCTTAACATTCTCATAGCTCCTTGTCTGAATTACTGTTTGTTTTTTCCCTCCTTCATTTCCTCCTCCTTTCCATCAGAATGATGCTTGCAGTCAGCGCAAGCCGTGCTCCCCCACTACTGCTGCACATGATGCTAACACTATTTATAGCAATGGAAGGATTGCTCCCAGCATCTCTGGCACCAGTGCTGTGTAAGTGTGCCTGTCAACGACCTAGGTGTGTCTTACTTAACACCCAACTGCGAGTTTATTAATCGCCCTGAAATCCTGTTCTGGCATCCTAAGTGGAGATCCTCATCACAGGCTAGTCAGCAATGAGTCAGGTTAAACTGACCATAGATACAGAACTTAACTATGGCAATACAGTTGGAAGACTACGTTTCTTATCTTCATTGACTCCTGGATGGTGTGTACTGCTCCTCATGGTGCCATTGAAGCCTTATGAAAGTATCTATCAGGCAGACTATTGCTTTCATGATTGCTTTAATTGGCAGAGCTGGAGCAGACTGGTCACAGCAGTGGAGGCAGCTGCAGATCTAAAAACAATGTCCCTTAGGCTTCGTTCACACAGATGAGCAAATCTGATTTATTTCCTAAATCTGATTGTTTTCAGACCGAGAGTCCTCATTTCATTGGTTGTTATAGTAACAAAGTAGACGGGCATACCCTGAGGAGTGCCAAAGAAGGAAAAGTTATCTAGTTAGCTTGCTACAAGCAGCGATCTTTTGGCTAAATTATACAACAATTTCATGAACCTGAAATACAGCAATCTGATTTAGGGAATGATTTTTTTTTTTAATTTGGTCACTACCATTGCATCACATAGTACTAAACTCAACGCTAATCCATGCAGGTCAAGTGCATTAGTTAATGTTCACTTCAAACATCAGTACATCAGAATGGAGGGAAATGTGATTTCAGTGACTTGTTGATGCTAGATAAGTTGTTTCAGAAAATGTTGATCTCCTGTGATTTTCATGCAGAATGGTCTCTAGAGTTTAATGGTTTGAGCTGACAGGAAGGCGACTCAAATAGTACCGTAAATAACCACTCTTTACAATCGTGGTGAGCAGAAAAGCATCTCATAACTCACAAAACACCAAACCTTGAGGTAGAAGACAAGAATAATTCCATATTTTCATTTTGGATCACCAGGATACTCATATCTATGCAATGACATTGAAACTCAGCATTTTGAGCTCTACTTTCTTCTTTGTCCATCCTGTCAAGCCTACTGCAAGCTTTCCTTCTACTAACACAATATTGCAAATCCAGTGTAAATCAGTGTTTCATGTACTGTAAGTATTCTGCATATGTTGCTACATCAGTGCATGTGTGATATGGTAAGAGTATGATACAGTGCTGTGAAAAAGTATTTGCCACCATCCTGATTTCTCCTGTTTTTGTGTATATCTAATACTAAATTGTTTCAGAAATGAAAACAAAATCTAAGATAAAGCAAATGCAACCAGAGTAAACACAAAATAAATGTTCTAAATGATAACATTATTTATTGAAGCAAATAAGTTATCCAATACCAACTGGGCCTGTGTGAAAATATATTTGCCTCTATAGTTACTAATTCCCCAAATCTATGAAGTTGCACTCATAATGGCGTTCAGCTGGACTAGATGCAACCAGACCTGATTACTGCAAACCCTGTTCAATCAAATCAACACTTAAATAGAACTTCTTCAACAGCATGAAGTTGGTTAAAATGTCTTACCCAGTAACACACTATGCCAAAATTTAAATAAATTCCAGAAATGATGAGGAAGAAGGTGATTGAAAGACATCGGTCTGGGAAGGGTTACACAGCCATTTCAAAGGCTCTAGGACTCCATAGAAACACAGTGTGAGCCATTATCTCCATTACAGTAGTGAACTTTCAAAGAAGTGGCCGACCTTCCAAAAACTCTCCAAGAGCACAGCAACGACTCATCCAGCAAGTCACAAAACAGCCGAGGATAACATCAAATTACCTACAGTCCTCTCTTGCATCAATAAAGGTCACTGTTCATGACTCCACTATCAGAAAGACACTGGGCAAAAATGGTATCCATGGAATTGTGGTTGCCAAAGCACACCTTGATGATCCTCAAAATTTTTGGGAGAATCTTCTTTGGATTGATGAGTCAAAATTGGAACTGTTTGGAAGACAGGGATCCCATTATATCTGGTGTAAATCAAACACTGAATTCTACAAAAAGAACATTGTACCTACGGTCAAGCGTGGTGGTGGAAGTGTCATGGTGTGGGGATGCTTTGCTGCTTCAGGGCCTGGGCAACTTGCAATAATTGAGAGAAACATGAATTCTGCGCTCTACCAGAAAATCCTAAACAAGAATGTCCGGGCTTCAGTCCATAAATTGAAACTCATGCGTAACTGGATTATGCAGGAAGACAATGATCCGAAGCATAGGAGTAAATCCTAGTCCTAGAAGTATGTGAAAGACTGATCTTCTTGCATGGCAGCTCTGCTGCCATTGGTGTGCGAGTGTGTGTGTGAGTGGGTTTATATGAAACAGTGTAAACTTTGTAGAACCACTAAGGTTAAAATAAAGCGCTATATAAGCGCAGACAATCAGATGTCTAAGAGTTTGTACATGATTTCCAAGGTTTAATGAATCAGGGTTGATTTATAGGAGCTAACAAGTTCCTGATTTTGACATGGAGGAGAAACATCCTTTAGCTGAAAACTCCCTAGAAGCCATCTTCACTTCATCTAAATAGGAAATTCTGTTTGCTTCGGTTGGTGATGCAGTCCAATTCTTTTGAATCAAATTTTCCGATGCGATCTGTTTTCAGCCTGAGGGATTAGGGATTAGCAGCATTATACAGGATCATACTGAAAGATCTGTGATCTGTCAGAGATTTAGTCAATGTAATGCGCATAATCTGTTGTCAGTTATAAGATTTAGGTTTGGTGTGAGAAAAGTATGATTAAAATAATGCATTGTATCATTTCTACAATACACAAACACACAACATTGTGAAGTACTACCTCAGCACTGTTAATACATTGGTGTCAATGCTGTCCCAACATTGTGTGCATTCTCACTTGTGTGTGTGTGTGTGTGTGTGTGTGTGTGTGTGTGTGTGTGTGCCCGTGTGTGTGAGTGTGCATGTGTGTGTGTGTGCGTGTGTGCTCATGTTTTAACGCGCATGCAACCAAGAGTAACAGCAGCATTTAAATTCTCTGGTTATAATCCTATGTGGGCAATCAGTGGAGTCTCCCCTCAATTAGTGAGTCTGGCTGCTAGCCATTGCAATCCAACCCCATAACCCCCACCTAACACACAGACACACACACACACACTTACACACATTTATGTGGAGAGCTTGCATTCTGCTCTACAACTAACATTACTACACCGTAAAACACAATGTAATGTGTTTATTCTGCATTCTACTTAATGCATTAAGTAATTCTACATGCATTAAGTAATTCTACATTAATAAAATAACATTGTTTTTGAGTTCTAAATAAAATACTTTCAATTTTAATTCATATTTTAGGATCAACTCACTAGTCCATTAAAGTCAATGCACTTGTCCGACTTAGACACTCATTTGCAGTATAAACCTTCAACCTAACACCAACCGTGGCCAAACAGGGGAAAATGTATTTTCTTTGGCTGTTATTTTGAGGGCAGATAACTTTAATTTACTTTAAAATTAATTTACTTTAAATGCCACACTTTCTGGCTAACACGTCACTCCAGAATATATGGCACAGAATATGTGACTCACACCATCAGTGAAATGACAGGACAAGGCAGGTGGATGTCAATCATTTTCAACATGACAATATCTTACACAATTTAAAGTAGGAGGGATCCAAAAGAGTCTTTACTCTCCAATACTTAAGTATGTACTTGAGAGGAGGGATCTCAAGTACATACTCAAGTACTTGAGAGTAAAATAAAATATTTTTAACTGATCAAAAATCAACAATTCTGATATGATTAAAAAAAATCAATCAAATATATTCAAATATCAAATATTTCTTAAATATTCTGCTAACTTAGACAAACCTAAAATTTAGCTTGCTGCTTACCTAATGTATAATAACCCTGCTTAAATTAATGATGTGGTATTAGCAACAAAAACAAATCCATCCATCCATCCATCTTCTACCACTTACTCCTTTTTCAGGGTCACGGGGAAACCTGGAGCCGATCCCAGGGAGCATCAGGCACAAGGCAGGGTACACCCTGGACAGAGTGCCAGTCCATCGCAGGGCACAATCACATACACACTCACACACCCATTCATACTCTACAGACACTTTAGACACGCCAATCAGCCTACCATGCATGTCTTTGGACTGGGGGAGGAAACCAGAGTACCCGGAGGAAACCCCCGCAGCACGGGGAGAACATGCAAACTCAGTACACACGTGGCCCTGGCAGGACTCGAACCCCAGACCCTGGAGGTGTGGGGTGAACGTGCTAACCACTAAGCCACCGTGCGCCAAAAACAAATCTAGCTAGCAAATTGAAAAAAAAACCTAATAACTAAAACTAAACTAAAAACTAATTTACTTCAACATGCATCTTTAGAATTAAAGCTAAGTTTTTATTTTGTTTTTAAATAAACCAAACTGGATACAAAGGAATAATGTCATCGTGTACAAAATGTTTGTAATTCAAGTACTGATTCAATGACCAATTAGCACATTTGTGCAAAGCTTCATTTGATGTTGATGTGAATTTCACTGGATAACTACATTTAAATAAGTGAGAACACAACTGATTGGCAAAGGAGCTGGTCAATAATAATATCTCATGGTATTTGAGATTTTTATCAAGTACTTTGAAGAACAAAATTAAATGCTAAGGTGTACAATGCATGTTTTGTCTTTACTTTACTTGAGTTTGAGTACGAGTACTCGATTTCAGTAATACTTGAGTAAAATACAACTCCTCCAAAATATTTAAGTACAGTAATGAATACCAATTACTCAAGTGTTTTCTACCTTTGACTTTCAATGACAGCTGGCAAGCTACAGCAACAGAAAGTGAAACAATGGCATAATTGGCCTCATGATGATGTAAAGTGGGCATGGTGAGTAACAAGAATAACTTGACCAAACTTTAACTTTATGCAAATGACAAACAAAATGTACAACTACAATTTTTGGTTTACTCAGAACAGAATGATGGCAGCGTGTTTTGTTTGTTTCTTTGTTTTTACAAATAAGAGGTAGCTATCTCAAAACCTTTTGGTTTATTCCAACATGATACACAATGACTACTAAGCCTTTCATGATAACATATTTTATTGGATGATATATTGATTTATTGATAGTTATTGTCATTTGAAGAACATTTTATGCCAGTGATATAATGATAATATAATAGCATAGTTTTTGTCTTATTTAGTCAATGTTTTGTCATGTGTATATAAATGTAGTCAATGATGCAATGAATGGATGCAATTTACACACAAGAAAGTTCCTCCAGAATTTTTATTTTAGCAGGAATAAAAAATATATATATTTGTAATAAAAACCAGACAAGACGTGTCAGATTTAACTGTAATACATCTGATTGATTGTCAGATGGCTGGTTTCACATACGGTCTGTAACATGCTGTGTAGTTAGTGTGGCCATATTGCATTACTCTGGCACAACCAGTGAAACCATGGCAACCGACACTAAACTAAATATTCAACCGTTCATTGGCAACCCGGGCCGTGTAGAGTATTTTGCTGGTGCCAGTGTGAAAGCCTTCAGGAAGGACGGCTCAAAATGAGAATCGAGTCGGGATAGAGCAGGTAAGCTAGGTATCAGGGGCGTAGGCAAAAGCGTAGTGAAAGACGATCGTTAAGTCGAGCACCAGGGAAAACACTTCTAGGAAAGTCGGCCTGGTAAACAAACAGAGACGAGGCTGCTGAGCGGTTACTTCGCAAGCGGCTAATGCTAGGGAGGCCCTTATATAACCTTAGGTGTCTGCAGGTGTTCGTAATCAGAACTCCGGCGAACTCGAGCGCGGGTATGGCTGGGAAGTGTAGTCCTCCTCCGCCAAGTCCCTGGGCGGCACTACACGTTGTGAGCTGCTGTGCCGATTTCGCCGTGTCGTAACAGAAGCACTGTTAAGCACGTCGTATATCAGCGTTTAATGCTGAAGCCTTGTCATTTACTTTGTCCATTCACTGTAAGCTATGGCTATGCTAATTTCTGCTAAAGGCAGCTATTGTATTTTCAATAGGTATGTTAGTGCTAGGTTATTGGTGGTGTTTCCATAACTTCTGGTGTCACAAATAAGCAAACTACAATTACACTGATGCAATAATTATACCATGTATACTGTTGTGCTGTATAAGTCACAGCACCTTATAACACTAACATATGTTACATGCATTTAGAAGTGAAATGTACTTCTTTTCAGAAGTACAAAGACATGCATTGTAGGCATTTCCACATTGTCCGTAGTGTGTGAATGTGTGTGAATGTGTGTGCAATTGTGCCCTGCGATGGGTTGGCACTCCATCCAGGGTGTCCCCCGCCTTGTGCCCCGAGTTCAATGGTGTGAGTGTCTTGTGATCCTGTGTACGATAATCAGTACAGAAAATTGGTAGATGGATGGATGGATGGATGGATTGAAGAAAAACTATGTAAGATATTTGACCTTGCTTTGACCTTGATCCTGTTTGGCTGAAATACAAAATCTAATCAGTTCATCTGGTTGGTTGCAATGATAATTCTATATAAATTCTACACACACTCAACCACTTGTGCTAACGAAATCTCAGACAGATGGACAGACAACCTGCAAACATAACAATCGACGGACAACCTTAAAACAGAAAACATAATATTAAAAGAAGAAGAAGAAGAATTTGCCTTTTTTTTGGTTGCTGTTTTCCAGAATTCAGCAACATGAACGTACGACTGGTTTTCCCAGACCGCCACACATATACTTGCTTAGTTCTTTCTACATCTGTTTTGCACTGGATGTTGGTCAATTGGTGGAAAGCTGCAGTATTTGTATCAATGTCAGCTTCATTAACAGCAAAATGTCTGGACTATATTCTGACTAAGTTGTGCTGCATAAACGCCTGCCAAATGAATAAATACAGCTAACACAGACCTGCTAAATGCCCTACTGAGCATTTCACACCTCTCTTCTACAGTAACAGTGTAAATTTAAAATAAATAACTTGAGTCTTAAAAGTGCAACTTTTTCCAAATCTACAGTTATTTTAACAGTGTTTAATTTTTAATCTAACTGTGTTTAAAAGCTCTTAATTATTAATACATATGTCCATGTGTAGTTGTTATATGGACAGGAAGAGGGAGAGTATGTGTGCATGTTTAGTGAATAGAGAATAAAGAGAATGATTGAGAGAGCCAGTACATATTAGTAAAATGGGGAAAAGAGAATTAGATAAGTTGCCATGATTATTTAGTGGGCTATAGGATGAAAAAATAAGATAGGAAGCCTGTATAAACAATTTGATCTTTAGCAGCTTAATGTCTCTTTTACATCTGTATTAACATGCACTGAGCATCTGAATATCAATATTTGTATAACAAGCAACCTCATCTCTCCCTTGCACTTACATTTGGTATATTGTAGATCTTTTTCTTGTCTCCATTCTGTCCACATTGTGATCTGATTTTATTTGTTCCAGGCAGTATGCACAAAAGCTATGTGGAGTGTAGGGGATTGGCCAGCTGTCAATACATACTCGAATACTGGTAAATTTTCTTCTTATTATTATTATTATTCCCTTATTTTTTATTACTATTATTAATAAATAACTGATAGGATTTAGTTGGACCAGACAGCTAATTATTGTATTTTCAGCTGAAGGGTAACCTAACCTAGATAACTTAAAACTAGGCACTAGCAAGTTAATTTAGCTAGTTAACTACCATTCTTGTTTCTCTAACAGGAACCTTTTATTAGTATAAATTGATGACTAAACAACTCATACAATTACAAATATTTTTTATTTATTTAATTTAGAAACAGACAGTTAGCATACCCCCATCAGCCATAACATTAAAACCACCAGTCTAATATTGTATAGGTTCCCCTTGTGCTATCACTGACCCTTCGAGGCATGGACTCACAAGACTTGTGGATTCATCAGACCAGGCCACCTTCTTCCATTGCTCCATGGTCCAGTTCTGATGCTCACATGCCCATTGTAGATGCTTTCAGTAGGTGGATAGGGGCCAGTATGGACATTCTAACGGCTATGCAGCCCGATACGCAGCAAACTGTGTGTTCTGACATTTTTCTATCATAGCCTGCATTAGCTTTTTCACCAATTTGTGCTACAGTATAGCTCTTCTGTGGGATCGGCTCAGACGGGGTAGACTTCACTCCCACACACAATGAGCCTTGAGCGCCCATGACCCTGTCCAAGTAACTCAGATCCTTATGCTTGCACATTTTTCTTACTTCCAACACATCAACTTCGAGAACTGACTGCTCATTTGCTGCCTAATATAGCCCACCCCTTGACAGTTCCATTGTAATGAGATAATCGTTATTACCACAGGTAAGGTTGTAAGGTTGTAAGTAAGTAATTTTTTAAGTTCAGGTTATATTAAACTATATTTCAGGATTCCATCACAAACATTTTATCCACTGGTATATGATTTAAGTGAACTGATCAGTTATGCTGTGGCATGTAGCTACTTGATCAAACTCTGCCCTTCACTGTGTGAGAAAATCACACTTAGTTAGCAAGGTTTTAAACATCTTTAGGCTCTTTACCCAACATGATCTTTGCAACAAGATAGCCTAGGCAAGGTTACACATTAAATAAAAACATTTCCACATTGATTTGGTGAAATACACTATATTCATGGTTTCATAATGGAGGCATGTCAAAGTATAACTCACATTGATATCCAATGGGTTTTCCCAGACTACCATACCTATATTTACTTTGTAATTTTAATCCATCTTAATATTTGTCTGCTTTAATTGGGTATTTGGGAAATACACCTATTCCAATATGTAATAATAATGTAATAATTTAGACATGTGTGTGTTGCAGACCCACAGAGAATATAGTGCTACGGTTTTAGATTATAATTCATATAAAGAAAAATTTTAATTATTATTTAATTTAAATTTTAATAATCATTTTAAATAATAGGCATACAAATATTTCTTGTTGGGATAAACAAATAGCAAAAATTGTTTAAATTCACCATCCTGCAGGTGAGAAGGCAACAACAATGAAGTCAAAATGTTTGCTGTAATGAGAGAAGCTACTGAAAATGACTGCAGTGAATTGCTCGCTATGGATTCATTTACCTACCTAAAGACATTTCATTTCCTGCTGGCAACAGAGATGGGATTCATATGTTTTCCCTCTCTATGGTTTTTGGGGATCATTTTATTTAATTGTAGCTGCAGGAGTGTAACTTCTTCGTAATGACAGCCTGATGTGAACAGAGTATTCAGATTACATATACACCTGCCAAGGTTTAAATAGATGGTTTGATTCACTTCACTTTTCACCAGGCTGTTATATGATAGGGGTGAACTAGGTAACGGGTGGAAAGTGGCAAAGAGTAGAAGAAAGTGGGGAGAGAAAATTTTTAGGCTCACACAGATATAATTAACTCTCACTCTTTATCAACTATTTAAAAAAAAAATTATCTGATATAACCTAAAACTAGTCATCCATGCTTTTATTTAATTCCACATGGATTATTATAACCTTTTATTATAACCACATGGATTATTACAGCCTGTCATCTCTTTCACATCTGCAGCTAGTTCAAAGTTATACACCTTGAATTTCCTTGGTTTTAGCTGCTGGTTAGAATTTGATTGAAGCTTTTGTTTGTTCTTAAATCTCTAAATAGTCTGCGAAGAAGTCTTTTCAACTTCTTTTATTTGTTCCTTATTCACTTTGTAAATCTAAGGAAGCTTGGGCTTTTTCTATTGCTGTCCCTAAGCTCTGGAACAGTCTATCTTTTAACATCAGGGCATCTCCAACATTGAGTGTTTTTAAAGTTAGCCTTAAGACTTATTTTTATTCTTTAGATTTTGATTAATTGAAATGTATTGTTTAACATTTAACACAACTTTTGTTTTGTTAAATGTGCTCTATAAATAAAGCTGTGACTTGAGTTTTGCCTTGACTTCTTCCCTTTACACCCTTCCATTTATACCTTCCTGATCCTCAAAGCTGGCTAAAACAAAACGTGCTTTTGCAGACGTTCCATCCCTTCTTAAGTCCAAGCTCAAAACATACCTTAATTCAATAGCTTTTGGGAAAGGTTTAATGCATATTGTGTGATTCATGTCTATGCGTTATTGTCTATATATAAAAATATATACATATAGCAACTTGTTTAGCTTTTTTGGTCAAAACTCAGTGTTTTAAATGTGTTTTATAACTATTACTGACTTATTTATACTTATGTCACATCATCTGCATTGTCCATTTTTAGTGACAGTGGTGGCTCAGGTCAGGCTACTCATCAAAACAATGTGAGTATGAATCCCAGAATGGGCAAGCTAGCACTGTTGAGCCCTTGAGCAAGGCCCTTAATCCTCAACTGCCCCCAACTAGGCCACATCATGGTTCTGACCCTGAATGCTGATCGCAGTTTCCTGACAAGTCTTGGTATATGAGGAAAATTCTTTCACTGTACTGTACTGTATAATTAACCATCAGTAACTACATTACCCATGATCCCCAGTCAGACACCATGTCAGCTGAATAACCCCATGCTCTGTCATGCAACCAATCACTGGATCCATGCTCTCTGTCTTCTCGTTACACAATCAGTACATGCCTTTTTAAACTCTGAACAGGTTCCTATAACGTTGTCCCACAAATTTGGAGTTGTCAAGTTTATGCCTTCTCATTTCATGTTTTTTGGTTATTGTCTAGTCCTCCTGTTTTGATTGCCCTGCATTATCATCTCTCTGTCTGTGTGCTGTAACTTACTAGTTGTAACTTACTTGCTCAACCAACCCCAGTATTACGAAGTGTAAATTATGATTAATCAAAGACGGTATGTTCCACGATGTTATGTTTCTACTCCTACGGACCAGTTCTCAATGTTTTCACTCCATGCCTGCTGACTACTTTAATTTAAAAAAAAATAAAAACTAATACAGCACAGTAGGATGACTCCAATAGGACAGCAACTTTTACTGATTACTCTCATTAGCAACAAGTGATGATACACAGCTGGCACCTTGTTTTGGATCTCAGGTGCGCTAAAGAGAGAAGATCAAAGTCAGTTCTCCTTGAACTGGAGCAAGTCCCATCACATCTCAAAGTCACATCTCATTGCTGAGGGGAAAAAAAGCATGTAAAAAGAGTTGGGGCTTGTGGGCTGTGGAGTGAAGGTGGAATCCGAAGAAGACTCTTTATACTTGGTTAAGCTAGCTCAGAGAATTGAGGTGACAAGTTAAATAAATTGAAAAATGTCATGTCAAGGATAGTTCATAAATGATTACAAACTGAATTTTACACTGACAGGATTGAGTATATTTCTGAAAAGTGTATGCTATAAATTCTGGTATTCTAGACTCCAAGCCTGGCAAACCTTAATAGTATTTCTTGCATTAAACACCCCCTCATAACAATATGTCCCTAGGAATACAGTTGAAAGTCTGAATTTCTTAAAACAAATTGATTCCCAGAAACCATGCACATTCACTGCTCTGGGAATCTATTTGTCTGGGAATCTGTTATGTCCCTTCATGCAACCTCCATCGTCTAGCTACTATTAATCCTTTGATTCTCTTCACACTCTTCCCTAAAGCACCGTTTTCTCCATTTCCTTAATTTACATTTACAAAAATGCAATAAAGCATCCCACACACGCACTGAAGCAAATATCTTCTGTCCTAAACCAGGTTGAAATGTCTCAAAGCAGACAGTAAAATATGTGTGCATTTTGATTTTTGACGGTTGTGAGGACATGTTCCAGAAAATTCAGTCAATATTTACAGCACCTCCACTAACCCAATTTCTTTTTTATCCTCCAGCAGTCAATATATGTGTGGTGTTCCCTTAATCTTAACTGAGCTCCATCCATATACACATCCAAACGCACCAGAGCTGAGTTTAACCAAGAGTGCAGGTTTTAAGTGAAATGAAATGGCACATCAATTTTCCCCTGGCCGTGTCACCAAGGCCAGCTGAACCACCTGTCAGTCTGTAAGTCTCCACTAGAACAACACTCCTTGCATTACACTAGAATAACACATGTTGCATTTATACTTTTTTAAAATTCTTGATGACAAGACTGCTGATATGAAAAAGCAGGCCATTATTTGTCAGTTTCCTTCCCTGAAAGAGTATAAATATCTGTGCAAGCATAATAATGACAATCTATTAGAGCCAGTCTAGGTGGATCAATGGGGTACACAGTGGTGTAACGTAACACACACACACACACACACACACACACACACACACACACACACACACACACACTCACTCACTCACTCACACAACACAGCCTGCTAGAGCTGAGCCTTGCCATTTAATAGAACAACTATGCCGGGTCAACAAAGCATTTAACAACAGAACACAAGCTTGTACCTACTGGCGGCATCTCCATATTAGGGACAAAAAACCCTGTTTTTCTTATCTGTACTTTTCATCAGTTGGCTGTGACTCCACAGCAGCCCCTCATCAGTATCCGTCTGTAATTGCTGTGGAAGGAAATCAGGCTTTTCTAATGGCAATTTAATGTGGAGGGCATTATATTTCATCATTAGGGGTGTATTCATTTACCATTTTGAGATCAGAAAATGGGGAAGTTACATATCCTTCATGTGCACACTAAACTGGAAACAGCAAAATGAAGCCAAGATGTAAGTAGTACTTGGAGAGAAAACATCAGTTGACAAATAAGATGATAGGTAATTTCATAAAGCAACAATAACTCTTAGGAGGGATATCAATAGCCGGATGTGTGCCTGTGCTGGGGGGTTTGTCTGATAAACTGAATCGCATTGCATCAGTAGATCAGACTGTTCTCAAAAATAAAAATCACTGTGTACATTGATAAATGCTAGACAGGAATTACTTTGGCATAGCAAACTGAGTTCAAGTGTAATCTTCTCCAGCTGATTCAGAATGTTCACTCTTTATGTACACTTTGAATGAGATGAGGGTGAGAAGAACCAACATGGGTATTTAGACAGAGAGGGAATGTTAATGACAGTATAGCATAGACAATAGTGAGGCTCTTGACTTTGGAATGATGAATAAAACCATAAACTATACCTATACATACACCAATCAGCCATAACATATAGGCAGCAAGTGATTTGCACAACTTTAACAAGGGCCAAATTGTGATGGCTAGACGACTGGATCAGAGCATCTCCAAAACAGTAGGTCTTGTGGGGGTGTTCCAGGTATGCAGTTGTTAGTACTATCAAAAGTGGTCCAAGAAAGGACAACTGGTGAACCAGCAACAGGGTCGTGGGTGCCCAAGGCTCACTGATGCATGTGAGGAGTGAAGGCTAGCTCGTCTGGTCCAATCCCACAGAAGAGATACTGTAAGACAAATTGCTGAAAAAGGTAATGCTGGCTATGATAGAAAGATCTCAGAACACACAGTGCATCACAGTTTGCTGTGTATGGGTCTGTGTAGCCACAGACCAGATAGAGTGCCCATGCTGACCCCTGTCCACTACCGAAAGCACCTACAATGGGCATGTGACCATCGGAACTGGATAATTGAGCAATGGAAAGAGGTGGCCTGGTCTGAAGAATCATGTTTTCTTTTACATCATGTGGATGGCCGAGTGTGTGTGAGTCACTTCCCCGGGAAAGAGATGGCACCAGGATGCACTATGGGAAGAAGACAAGCCGGCGGAGGCAGTGTGGTGCTCTAGGCAGTGTTCTGCTGGGAATCCTTGGGTTCTGGCATTCATGCGTATGTTACTTTGACACATACCACCTACCTAAACATTGCTGCAGATGAAGTACACCCCTTCATGACAATGGTATTCCCTAATGGTAGTGGTCTCTTTCAGCAGGATAATGTGCCCTGCCATACTGCAGAAATTGTTCAGGAATGATTTGAGGAACATGACAAAGACTTCAACGTAGTGACTTGGCCTTCAATTTCCCCAGATTTCAATCTGATCGAGTATCTGTGGGATGTGCTGGACCAACAAGTCCAATCCATGCAGGCCCCACCTTGCAACTTACAGGAGTTAAAGGATCTGCTGCTAACATCTTGATGCCAGATACCACAGCACCTTCAGAAGTCTTGTGAAGTCCATGCCCATGCCATGCTATTTTGGAGGCACAAGAGGGACCTACTGGGGGAAGAAAATTGGGGCGGGGGGGCTTTAACAGACAAACTTTAACTATCCATTTTCGTTGAGCCTGTACTCACTGTAGGCTCATATCCCTGTAATTTACTGCAGCAGTGGAACCCTGTGTGGTCTTCTCCTGTGGTAGACCATCTGATTCTCCGTGCTCAATGTGCTTGTAAAGAGTTTTTATTTGTTTGTATGCATGATTTGGGATCAAGCTTAAGTTAAACTGGTGCACCTAGCTGCATGTCAACAAAATACACACACATAATACATTTCTTTTTTAGACAACACATAATGTTCATACATCATTTGAAGCCAATACTTAAATGCAATACTTGCATTTATATTGGTTTCTCAAATTCTTTGTAATTCTCCACATGTTTGACGATTATACATTAATATTCATAGAACATGAATATAAGTGAAGAGCATCTCACATAATTAATCTCAAACAACAGAAAACTGGTTGAAAATCAGGTGACTGGACATGCAATACATCTTTGTCCTAGCCTGTGTGTTTTATTCAAATGGCTGTCTCAATCAGAATTTAAATGGTCATCACTCTCTATGCGGCTTTCATAGACAGGAAGGGTATAGCTGCTCCTAAAATGTGCAGTGGTAGACTGTGCTTTAAATGTATTACAATAAGCTGTGTTGAATAAGCAAATAGCTAGGCCTTTGACCAGAACCAGGCTATTGAGCTGACTGTTGGACCACCTTGCACTTTCATTTCCTCTGACTGTGATCAGTACTGGGTGGTAACATGCTTTAACCGCCCCATTCACAGCTTCAGTAAAATATTATGCACTTGCGAAACCAATCGCAAGACTGTGTAATGATGGTGGCACATTACTGCCGGGGTGTTGCTGTGCGATGTGAGAAAAGGGGCTTTGTGAACTGTCTAATAGATATTCGGCTCAGGCAGGCTTTAATGACGCAGCTGTCTCAGTTCAAAATACTCCCAACAAGAACAGTGAGTGTTAAGTGAGTTTCCTCAATAAGCAAATTTGCCACCATGTACTCATTTTCATAATCACCGTCATCATATCAGGAGCACAGTGAATGTCTTCATCAAGCAAGCATTACATAGTTGAACAAAAAATGAGCAAATATGAACCAGCTCAATGTCAGTCCCCACTGAGCCCCTGTTTTCTGGTGGAAAGTACTTTTGTTCATTATAATCGAAATGCCTGAGCGCCAGCTGGTCACCTAAAGGCAAGGCTGAGCACTTTTGGAAAAGGTCACCTGCTGCTTGCCTTCAACTGGCTGCATGTGGCATTTTCCAGCCAAAAGTAACACCTGTTTCTCTTTTTTCCAAATCCAGCTCCTTGCAGCATTGTGACATTTGCCCAAAGCATTTACTCAGGTATTCTCTATTCAGCTCGGTGTGTGAGCCTGTACACAAGTGGCTGTCTTTTCAAAAGCACCACCAGGCAATCGGTTCACCATTTCATTTCATTACACACATAGCACTATTTCCAGGCCAATCCCTAGGGCTACATGCCCAATTATCTCTTTTATCACAATTCATTATTATCAAAATTATTCAGCTAATTTGCAGACTGGCTTTATTACACCTTACCATTTTGTCCTTTTAAATTAACAGAAATTGCATTTAATTTTATACTGGTCATTTGAACTCATATTCCTTCACCTGTATAAATATTTAAAATGCTGATTAAAATAAAATAAATCCAATTTGACTCTAAATATAAAGTAACAAATAAATATGCAGTACAATATATCATACAGCAGCTAACAGAAAAAACACCAGATCAGGATTTCAACTCCTGATCTCCCAGCAGTAGGGCCGATAGTTTTCTGTTGTGCCACTCTGAAGCCCAATAAAGTATGATTAATTGTGTCTGCTGTACTCTATGGGATTTGAAGCACTATTGGCATCAGTGACATCTCTTGAATCTGCATTTTTTAATTGTGCAATTACAGGTCAGTGGCCATGCTTAGCTAAGCAAGAAGTGGTATGATGATGGAGATTTTTCAGTCCCCCACTGTTATACTGCTTTCCGATCTACTGGATCTTCATTAAGGTAATAAGTATAAAAACACAGCACTTGTGTGTTGTGAATAGTTCAGTGTCATTTTTACAACTAAGAGATTCATTCAATCATGTATTCATTCATGCTTTATCCAGGTCAGGGTCATGGTAAATCCAAAGTCTTTAACCAGGAACACTGAATGCAAAGTAGGAATACACTCTGGATGGGTGTATAGATGAATATAATTTAATCTGAGAATTAAAACAAGCACGCTACAACTGAACCAGGTTTCATATCACCTGCTTCAGAAACTGGTGAAAGGTACTGACTGCCTGACTGCCAAATTCTCTTTTGCAAAATCAGAAATATTCGTCCATTTCTATTCACACAGGCCACTCAGGTGCTGGTTCATGTCATTTCGAGACTGGACTACTGCAACTCACTCTTGGCAGTTCTGCCTCTGAGCGCGATTCGACCTCTGCAACTGATCCAGAATGTAGTTGCAGACTTCTTTTCAACCTCCCTAAATTCTCTCACACCACCCCATTGCTACGCTCACTCCACTGGCTTCCTGTAGCTGCACGCATCAGATTTAAAACACTGAGCTCAAAGCACTTATCACACCTCACACTGCACCACGCTCCCTCCGATCCTCTAGCACTGCTCGACTGGTCCTACCATCTCTCAGGGTACAAGGAAGGCATGCATCAAGACTGTTCTCTGTTCTGTCACCTAGGTGGTGTGATGAACTTCCCCTAGATATCCAAACAGCTGAGTCACTAGCAGTCTTCAAACGACGTCTAAAGTATTTAAATTAGCACTGAAAAAAATGGTATTGTCTGTGTGCTTTTCTTATTATAATACCTTCCCAACCGAGTTTTTCAACTGATGATATTCTTAGTCTGTGACCTAGTGAACCAGTACTTATTGATAGAGACTTCAAAGCACTTCTATAAGTTGCTCTGGTTAAGGATGTCTGCCAAATGCCATAAATGTAAATGTACTGAAAACTTGCAAATAAGGTATATCTCTCAATCCTAAATGATAGTTTGCCACTCATAAAAGATGTGAAAAATTTGAAGATATGTGGTTTGAAGTTCGCAGAGTGGGGCAGCAGTATTTTTGGGACCGTGGCATTATGTTGAGCAGACCCACTGAGATTGCACAGTGATGTGTGACAGCACTGTATTCCACATTAATGTGCTAGTGAGGGAGAGAGGGACACCACATTAAGTACATGTAGCACTTCCAAATTTACATTCAGAGAGTGTATGAGAGAAGAGCAAAGCCAGACAAATGCTGCACATATTGCATCTGTTAACCTCAAAGAAGAGAGAGAGAGCGAGAGAGAGAGAGAGAGAGTGTGTGTGTATATATATATATATATATATATATAT
Organism: Ictalurus furcatus; assembly: GCF_023375685.1. Lineage (NCBI taxonomy): Eukaryota > Metazoa > Chordata > Actinopteri > Siluriformes > Ictaluridae > Ictalurus > Ictalurus furcatus. Next base: position 13,034,210 of record NC_071272.1, read on the forward strand.
ATATATATATATATATATATATATATATATACACACACACACTGATCTACAGTGAATATGTTGACTGATCAGCCCCCAATAAGACTGACCAGATCATAACACAAACTGGCTGTGCTCCTACAAATGCCTCAGTCCATAGTGGGACCAAAACCTTATTATGCTTATGCCAAATACCATCTCATTAATAATTTGTACAAATATGAACAAGGGCATGTATGAAGCAAAACAGTGCCTTCTCTTTTTCCAATGCTCAAATTCCCAGATTTGGAGAGCATGTGCCCACTGAAGGCTCAGATTCCTGTTGTTCCCTGTTTAGCATGTTGTGCATTCTGAGATACTTTCTGCTCACCACAGTTGTAAAGAGTGGTTATTTGAGCTACCATAGACTTTCTGTCAGCTCAAACCAGTCTGGTCATTCTGCTCTGACCTCTCTCACGAACAAGGCATTTATGCCCACAGAACCACCACTCACTAGATGTTTTTGTCTTTTGTACCATTGTGTGTAAACTCCAGAGACTATTGTACTTTAAAACCCCCAGAGATCAACGGTTTCTGAAATACTCAAAAATATTCAAACCAAACTGTCTGGCACAAACAACCATTCCATGATCAGTGTCACTAAGATCACATTTTCCCCATTCTGATGTTTGATGTGAATATTAACTGAAGCTCTTGACCTGTATTGGGGTGATTTTATGAATTGTGCTGCTGCCATATGATTAGCTGATTTGAATATTGCATGAGTAATCAGGTGTACACATATTCCTTGTGTGCATGTAAGTGTATAAAGCTGTAAGAAATGGTATATCCACTAACTCATAACTTTTTATAAAACCTGCACCCAGTGTTCCAATATAACCTCCAGATCCATTGCAACATTGACTAGAATAAAATTGTGTATGATGACGAGTAAAGTAATGCGTGACTTGGGTAAACTGTTACTAATTTGAAAATGTGAAACAGTGTTTGTGGCATACACATCATTTCACACCTACAGAGTGCAGAACCAGAACATTTCATTCCACCTTTACTTAGTAATTGGTAGAATAGTTTCTTCCACTTATACTGCATTGTTAAAGCCTGAGGGAACATAAATCCTTGATTGCTCTGTGATTGGTCTACAATATACACCATGCATACACAAAATGTGGACAGCTGGAGGAAACCCATAGGACACCCATGCAAACACAAGGAGAGCCAAGAGGAACCCCACTTGGACATGGTTAGAACATGTGCTACTCCACACAGACAGTAATTCAAGCTCAGGATCGAACAGGGGACCCCATTACTGTGAGGCAGGCCAAGCTATCCAATGAATCACCTTGCCACCCAAGTGCAGCTTGCATAAATGTTATCCACACCAATCCCTAGACTACTGTTTCTTGTTCCTCCCATTTATCTAAACTGTCACCTCAAAAACAGTGACTGTCAGCAACATAGTAAATGAAAGAAAACTAGCAATGACAAAGCAAAACTAGCAAGTATATCATTGATTATTCTACACTTTGGTAGGTTTATACATGTATGGCTGCATCATTTGAATCCTCCCTGCTGGCACCAATGTACTTTGCTTTGATTGAATGCTGTAAAGGGATGTCAATTAAACAAGCTCATTAGTGGTGTTTTTGTTTTTTTTTTTTCATTCAGGATTTGGTAAAGTTCTTTATTTTTAACTAGAGATTAATATAAGCATTTTTAATATTGTACACTATTTTCCAAGGAACATCCACCAGCTCATGTAGATTCAGCACCATGGATAGCAACCAGAACCCCATTTATGCATGCAGTGTATAAACCCATGACCACCCTCTGCTTTTTGCTAAGATTCTACTTATCTTTTGAATAAACAAATTTCAGCCCTATAAACATTGCTTCCATTTACACATTCAGAATTTTCAATGTGGCACCTTATGTGAGGAGCAGATTTGCTCTTATTATTACCAGATGCCAAGCTGTTCCTCGGCACTGCAAATATTGTTTGTGCCACTGTCCATCTAGCCTGGAGGAATGCTCCTAGGCATATGCAGGCTGTGTTTATGATGGTTTAAACCCAATGAACAAAGCAAGTCACCTGTAAAGGATAAAAGGGTCAAGCTGTTTTCTTCCCCTCTGTGCGCTGGCTGAGGAGTACCCGACTTTGACGGATAGTATGCAATAACTGTGCTGTGTTTAGATGAAAGCCCAGCAATTGTTTGATCCTGGAGGCTCCCAAAAGAATAAGCAAAAAATATTTTATTAATGCAGCTTTCTAAGTGGCCAACTGTGGCACTCATTAGTGAATTTAGAATTACTGCAGAGAAAAGATAATATGCAAAAGTTAAAAGAAGCAGTTTTCTGTTCAAAATCATACGTGCATATATAAAATGTTGGTAAAGAAAGGGGGAAATAAGAGGGCAGAGGGAATGCTGGAGAGATTCAAGCACCAATCAAGTGGAAATAATCAGCTTAACGCAGATTGTTCATCAGATTGCAGATGTTCACCAGGTTTGCTGATCAACGTTCCAGCAACTTCACACAAAAATGCTACCAGCAAGCAGCATGCAGATATTTAACCATGAAAACAAGAGAGCTAATCAAATTGATCCACTGTTGATGGAGTGTATAGTAATATTGAGATAGGCTACACTGCACCCACTTGAGAAGTGCACACAAATGCACTAGGTGAGAATGACAGAGCTCTTCGCACAGTTGATCCTTTTGGGATTTGTTCATTTGTCTGGGATTTGCATTACAATTTAAAAACTGCAAAATATTTGACAATGCAGGGATACATCATAGGCTTGTAAAGGCTTTTGTTATGAAAGTGGCAAATTTCTAAAAGAACACATTTCAAATCATATTTTTATTTTTTTTTAAAAGGCAGTTATCCAGAGTACCAGTTGAACGATAGCACCATTTTGGCCCAGACTTATGAAGTAAAGGACATTTTAATTGCAGTCAGTGGCTCACTTAACTGGATTTATGGGGCTGGAACGTCAAATGGGCATATAGGTCTTTAGACAAAGGTCAGAAATGAAATATGGTGGTTTGGGTGTCAAGCTATAGACTAAGACTTCTGACAGAGCTGATGTTAGAGCAGTAAGCTGTGTATCCTCAGATGACCACACTCTATTAGACCAAAGAGATGGTAAAATGTTTACAGACATATACATATACAGCCCCACACACCACAACAGCAAAACATACATACAGAAAAACAGTGACCTGTGCTTCTGACATCAGATAAAAACCATAGCCTTGGTTAGTTAAGTGTTTGTTTATTTGATCTAACAGTTAATTCCTCAATTTAAACAAATTATATCAGCTGAACACACCCCCCCCACCCTCACCTTGTCTTGAGAGTCTTGCCATTCCCCACCCACTAGCTAACTCCCTATCACATGGCACCTCCCAACTGGATAGGGTTGGGCAAACACATGCTTCCTCCAAGGCATGTGTAGCCAACGTACACCTAGAAAGCATGGACTCTTTTTTTAATGTTCTCTTGACTCCTGGTCATAGATGGTTGAAGACCACCATGGATTTATACTCGCAATCTCCTGATGATAGGGCCAGTGCTTGGAAGTGCTCCCCTTACATGTACCATTAGACACCACAATATCAACGATATCCAGGTTTCCACCTCCACCAAACCCCTTGTCACTGGCCCTTCCCCTAATATCTCCAGAACTCCTTTTTGTGTACAGCCAAAGTTGGATGACTCAGTCTCCTTTATGTGTACAGTCAAAGTTGGATGACTCAGACACAAACTGTGCATGATAAAAATCTGAAATACTTCACACTGATAGTAAATCCACACAATCCAGATCCCCTAGCTCCAACGTCCCTAGCACAATGGTTCACTTTTCTTCCAGTGTAAAAAATTCTAGGTTGTCATCCTAGAACCAATCCTTTGAGATCCTTTCAGATCCATATCAGTTTCATTATCCTAGCTGCCTACCAGTACCTGCACAATATTTTCAGACTCTGACCTTCTCTCTCCTGGTCTAGTAGTGAAATATTTGTGCATGCATCATGCCAAGATGAATGTAGCTGCATTCTTTCCGGCAATCATCCCAATCCAGTCGACTCAAAAATCACCTGGAATGCTGCTTATTATCCTATTTTCATTTCATGACATCACGCTTATTCTTAAAAATCTTTACTGCCATCAAATCTATGCATACTTAGATTACAAAATTCTCCCCTTCACCTTTATACTGGATGAATGTATGTCCTTGCAAACAGCAAATATGGGGCTTTGTCAAATCATGCACTGTGCAAAAAATTTTTAATCCATACATTATAAAAGCAGTTGGAAGAACCGAGATGGCGCACAATGAAAGCATCGGTGATGGAAATGAACCGCTTCTTGAATTCTGCCCACAGCAAGACTGTGATTATTTTCAGTCTGTTAAAAAACAGTAAGATTAACTCAAGCTGTGAGTAATGGTTCTCAATATTAAGGAAGACATGAAGCCTGCAAAACTATGAGCTCTAACATCAGGAAGCCACCTTTACAAGAACACTGGCTGATGCTAAAGTGACTACAGACTGGCCTGCTTGGATAACATAACAATGAAATGAGTATTGTGTTATTTCTGCTGTTTACTCATAGATCTGTCTGAATTATTTATCTTCTTTAGAGTCACTTTAGAGATGTTAGAGACATGGTTGGAGCTGTTCCTATTTCCTCACTGATCCTGCGAAACTGGTAATGTTATAAACAGAAATGAGTCTTATTTAGTGCGTACAGGATATTGTGGCATTTTTCTGCACTACATTGTTTTACACTGTCTTTAACAGTGATGTTTGTTTGTAAATTAGATCTTTTAGCTGTACTCATGTGCAACACACATGAATGAAAGAGGATTTGGGCTGAATGTGTGTTGTGATGTTGTCATATGGTGCGTCTTGGCCCAAATCTGCGGTAATTTTGAAAAATTGCAAGCTCCTCAGACTATTGAGGAGTTTCCTTTATTTTCAAAATCCTGGACGGACTGCTTATTAACAGATCACAGTTTTAGCAAACAACTTACTTCTTTCAGTTACTTTAATCAAGAATACCTCATTTCACATGCTAGAATGGAAGACAAAATATCAGATCTGATACAATATATAGCATCTTTATATTCATGACTGCATCACTACATGGAGATGACCTACGTAACAATTTTAGGTTAATAAAACATTTTCAGAATGTTATGATTCTAAGAGCTTTTGCCTCTAAGAACATTCAATCAGTCCTCTGGGAATCTGTATAAATGTTCCTACAACATCGCTGCCACAGTTTGTTTTCGTAGAAACATTAACACAAACCTTTTCCAAAACTTAGACTCTGAAAAATGAAGTAACAGGAATTGTAATCTAACACATTTTGTGTTAACTATATCATAATTTCCACTATTGTACACTGTTGCTATACGGCAACAATTTACCAACTACCCCACCTGAAGTAATTCAAGCAATAAAAATCCATAAAAACATTTTTTGAAATGTAAATGTAATATTTCATGCAGTAGATGGTTAATGTTAGTGTGTGTATAACTTGAACATTGTGGAAGGAATGTTTTAAGAACATTGTGATGCAACGCGTTAAGAATTTTTGCAGGAGCGTTATTTTTGTATTTGACCTATTGAGCTGTTGAAGTCTTGAATCTGACTGGTCAGAAGGTGTTGATTAATTTTCGATAACAGCAGCTCTGACTATATTGACAGCTATAATTTAGATCACAGCTTTATATTAATGTACTCATTATAATATGCTGTTTCTATAGTAACAGCTAATTCACAGGGATTTGTACAGAGGATGTGCCACATAATCTAAGGCTAATAATAAGCAGATTTTTTTTAAAAAAATGTGTTGTTATTTATAATCATTGTTATGGTGAAGTTTTCTGTAATATACATTTAACGTTTATGTAAGGAGTCTTGGGTGTCAGTTCTAAGGAGTTTCCTGTTTCGTGTGATATGACAAGATGCATTGTTTTGTCTTATTAACTTCAAGAATGAGAAAAGAAATGAGAGGCTGGTGCTGGAATGACTGTATACACAGAAATAGGTATTGAATGTGTCAACATTTTTTTCAGTAAATATATTTCCAATGAGTCTATTCACAACATTAAAGTCCATAAATGAAGTTATGTGTAATAAAGAGGAATGACAGGAAAAAAGTATTGAACATGCTAACTGAAATGTATTTAATATTTAGTGAAGAAGGCTTTGTTTGTAATGACAGCTTCAAGTCACTTCCTGTATGAAGAAATTAATCAGCCGCAGTGTTCAGGTGTGATTTTGGCCCATTCTTCTAAACATATTGTCTTTAAATCTTGTTCAATTGGATTCAAGTCAGGTTATTGACTGGGCCATTCTAACGCCTTGATTTTTTTTTTCCTCTGAAACCAATTGAGAGTTTTCTTTGCTGTATTGTTTGGATCGTTATCCTGCTGGAAGGTCCACCCACATCTCATCTTCATCATCCTAGTGGATGGCAGCAGATTCTTCTCAAGAATCTCCCAGAAAAGGGCTCCATTCATCATTCCTTCAATTATGTGAAGTCTGCCAGTACCATGAGAATAATCTCATTGGAAATATATTAACTGAAAAAAATGTTGACGCGTTCAATAGTTATTTCCCCCACTGTGGCTGCTGTAAGGTAAGTGATAACACAAACTAACTTGCTTCCTTAACGTTAACATAACCATAAATGGTGAAAAAGCTTGACATGTTTATTAATAAATGAAAAACTGTAATCTTTGGCAAATTGCTGTGGTATAAAATGAATAAAATACAGTTATTGGAAAAGAATCTACATCAGGGTGGTAACATGATCTCTGCTCTGTGTAGAGCCACATCACACTATCCTGTCATTGATTATTTTCCTATAACAGTGCACCACATTTGGTTTTATATACGCACACAACATAACCTTCATCACACTTCTAGAATACATGACTGAATGTTCTGATGATGTTCCCTGATAGCTGAGGATGCGCCCAAATATCTTTCTTCTACGTAAGATAATCCTGCAACACTGTTATTTGGTGAAACATTAAACATATGCTGAAGATCTGTCAGGAGATATCTAACAAACTGCTGGTGTATCTTTATCATCTGAATGCGTTTATCTGAAACAGGTGGGCTGTTTCTATAGTGGGAGAACAGGAGCGTTTCCATGAGAACGGTGCCTCCTAAGTGCATGTAGCCACTTTGGAAATGCCACAGGCTTTATAAGTAGGAAATGCACTATATATTTTTTTTAAAAACAAACAAAAAAAAAAAACCCAACCTTTTAGCTATTCATAATACATGCATTAAACATTCACTCGTTGTTTTTGCACAAAACGACAAAGCAGTTCAATTAGTCACTGTGTGATTGTTCAATTCTGTTAAAAACTGAAGAGATGATGATGTTACCTGGAGAGACGGTCTTTTTCTTAATATCAGAGATCCATGTCGGGAAATCAGGCTTGGGAAGGGGATGTTGTCTTCCTGTAAACAAAGGAATGCACGTGAATTAGATGCTTTATAAATTCATTCCACTTAGAAATAAGGGGAAAAAATAGGGTCGATATGCTAAATGTAAATGCACAACACACACACCCCTTCATGTAAGCCCACAAAGCATGTTCATTTTTAAAGTTCAAGCATGTCAGCTTTGTGACTGACACGTGAAAACGTGAACGCGTGAATTCGCTGCATTCCGTGCAATATGATCTCGTAACCAGACAATAATGAGGACCTCAGTGGGCATTTGTTGGCAGGTTAGGTCTACTTACGGTTCGGGGATGGTCGCGTCCAGTCGCTGGTGAAGTCGCGCAGTGAGGATGCTCCGTGTTCAGTCAGTCGTTACGCAGAAACGCATCGCGGCTGCGCAACGGCTCAGGAGCGTGTGGATTTTCCCGCTTTAACGGAGCTTAAGGAAAACGAACAGTAAAGTAATGCACATCTCCAAAATCTAGCTGGAGGGCTGATGGGAAACAAAAGTGCACCTGCAGAGATGGAGTGTCTCAGCTAAGACATGGAGGTGATTGGAACAAGAAAAAAAAAATCTTGAACAGCACAGAGATCTTGTCCACGCCAAGCCTCTATTTTGATTCAATTTATATCGGAGAACGAGATTTTGTTCAACTGAGGTTGTCACTGAAGTTATTGAATGTTTGGAGACACCAAGCGAGCTAGGCATCACCAGAAACACATCAATATAAAAATGGTTCCCTGGCAATCAGTTGTTTTTGCAACAAATCCATCCAGCTCTGAATACCAAACGCAGTTTCTCTGAGATATTGAGAGAGAGAGAGAGAGAGAGAGAGAAAGAGAGAGAGATGACGCGCCAGGCAGGCGGAGGACGCGCGCTGAATGCTAAAGGTGCGCTCCTGTGAGCATCAGCCGCGCGCAATTTCCATGAAGATGATGGACTTTGGAAGTACAACTGGAAAGGCAGGGATGTAAAATGGTGGCAGCTCTGGTTTTCTCCTCACTGCTTTACTGTGGAACGGAGCGGAGAAGCACAGGAACGCAGTTAGTCAGCAGTGAGACTGCAGAGACAGGGGAAGGGAGGGGACACATTCCGGCATCGCGCCCGCGACCCTTACTAATAACCACAGCACATCAGGATCAATCACTGACGAAGCAAGTTAGTCCGACTGGTCATAACGGAACATAGACATAAGCCGACTCAAAAAGATTCCACAGTGACTATCAGGATAATATATGAATATCCTAATTCCTGGTTTAGCTGATATTCTGGATATTGTCATTACTCAGTCTCAGATCCATAAGACAAATGTAGCATAAACATAGAAAATATAGCACCTAGAAATGAATTTAAAGAAAACTTCTCAGAGAGCCTTAGGATGATCTACGAAGTTTGCTAAAAAATACATCATGCAGTTTCTAAGATACGACTTCAGTTCCTGTCTGGCGCCTTCACTATCAAAATGTTTTGTGCGTTATGGACAAACCATGCTGTATATTAAAAATCAGAGAAACAAGGTTTCTCTGAGGTTAGTCTCATAATGCTACCTGCCAAATCTGGTGACAATTGGACTAAATGTGTAGAAGAAGTTTAAAAAAAAACCCAGAAAATTCATAATGGTGGACAATCCATTATGGCGGAAGTGAACACCATGGGCTGCGTCCGAAATCGCATATTGTGACATACTATGCAAACATACTACATGGATGGATTCTGATTAGTTCTTCTGGACCAGTCCCGCTGCATTATGGGATAGGGTAGTATCTACAGTGTCCAGTGGTTCCATACTGCAGAATCTCAGCGGAAGCTGAAGGTCATCCGGGTATTTCTCGCCTACTCTTTAAGGAATACTGAGAATTCTGACATACTACTCCTTTGGTGTACTGATTTTCGCCTACTGTGGTAGGACAGTAGGGTTATTTGGATGCAGCCATGGGGTCCCTGATCTCGGCTGACCCAAATAATTAGAGGAATGTAGAATAATTTTTGTACGACATTCCGTTGTGGAGTTATTATTGTAAAAATATGTCCAAATTTGCCCTATTGGTGGCACTAGAACAACAAAATTGCTGTGAAGCTAACTAAGACTGTCATCTATCACTGTGCCAAATTTCATAAAAAGTCTACAAATAGTTCTATGGACTGCCAATGTTGACCCCCTTGTGGACGTATAACAAGAAGAAGAGGAAAACAAACTAATAGGGTGCCTACACACATTAAGTGCTTGGCCTCTTTAAAATCTTCTGTAATGCTATGCATGGTTATACAACCAGTTTGTCACTTGTTCATTCATTCATTCATTCATCTTCAGTACCTGCTTTATGCTGGTCAGGACAACAGTGGATCCAGAGCCTATTACAGGACTACGGGCCGTGCGACAGGAACACACCCTGGATGAGATACCAGGCCATCACAGGGCACCATGCACACACATATTCACACTTAGGAGCAATTTAGCAATTTAAAACAAACTCAGGCTCAAAATGAGGATCCTGTATCCGTGAGGCAGCAATGCTACTACTGCACCACCATTGCCTCAGCTTGTCCCTTGTGTCAAGCCAAGTTAATGGCCTTGGGTCTCTTGGTTGTAAAACCATTAAAGCGAGTTATTCAGGGGTGGAGAAAGTACTGAGAAATCATACCTAAGTAAAAGTACAGATAATGTGTCAAAATCTCAGTTAAATGAGGAAATATTCAGGATGAAAATGTACTCAAGTGAAAGTTTTTAAATGTTTTTTAAATGTACTTCAGCATTAAAACATGAAAAATAAATGTGTTTAAATTATTACATTAATTTAATGTCATGTTTGCATGTGAAAACTTAACTTTATTACATATAGAAAACTGTTAGGAGATGATTTTCATCTTTAATAATTCTACCTCTAAGGTTGCTAGTCATATACATGACTAATGCTTAGTAGTTTGCTAATGAATTAATCAGAAGTAAAAAATCATGTAGCCAATTTATGCTAGCTGCTGGAATCGATGCTAGTCTAACCTGGCATTAGCAAAGAAAACGGGCTAACTTAGTTAAATATCAACTGTTAATGTTAACAAATTAGAGGGACTTACGTCAACATGCTTTTTTTTCCAATTAGAAGGAGTTAATTCTTTTGTGGAAGGCAAAAGAGACGTCTCATTCTTACTCCAGGATATTGAAACATTTTCTTGAAGTAGGGCCAGGGCGCTCATCCTCAAGCTCAACACTACAGTCTGGGGACTTAACCATATTCAAGTGTACATGGATAACTATAACACTAAGTATGTTGTGTAGCATGAGAAAGTCACTGGAGATAACAAAATGGCTACATTTCTACATTGATGAACTTTATTGAATGCTCAACTGAAATGAATGGATGCTAAACTGAGCCTAGTCTATTTGACATACCGTAACTTTGAAGGTATTTTGAAGGTCTAAATAAAATTGTAAGGAGAAAAATTTATTTGAAAAAAATTTATTAAGTGAGTGTACAACTACTCAATTTCAATAATACTAAAGTAAAGTATAAATATGACAAAAAATAATAATAATATTTAAGTATAGTAACCCATGTATTTTTCCCCTCTGGAGTTATTAGATTTATTATTTCAGTATTAGCTTTCAAATGCAGCAGCCATTTTATATTGCTTTATTCTATACTCATATTTTATCCTCAACACCAGACAGTCATGTATCAGTGGTTGAGGTTCTGGGCTGTTGATCGGAAGTAATAGCAACACCAAGGTACCACCATTAGGCCCTTATGCAAGGCCCTTAATCCTCAGTGCTCCAGGGATGCCATACCACGCCTGACACTGTATCCCATTTTACTTTCTTTCTAACAGATATTCTCAACTAATTCTGTCCTCTGACTAAGGAAGCCAAGGAAGGCTTACGGTTTGGCGACAAAATAAAAGTGGTTTGCTGCTACAAAGTTAAAATAATGTTTAATCTCAGAACTCACATTTAGCACACACAGGTTTAGCAGGCTTTAAAAGGATTGGAATATCATTAAAGTATTAAAAGTTACTATGCGGACGAGAATGAGATCAGGTGTAACAGCTAAAATTAAAAAGTTTGTCATGACCTGTAAACTCTTCCTGAGGTTACTGGGGAGTATAAAACTCTACAGATTACTGTACTGCCAACAAATGGAGCTTGTTGCTTCTACTGTATCTGTTATTTATTTTTCATGTCTTTATGAAATGTACTGGGTTTGTACTCCAGTACATTGGGTTTGAAATGAAACATAGTCAATGTAGAAGTATAAAACCTCAGGTCACCCTTATCTTAACATCTATACTGATAAGCCCTTTTTAATCAAATAAGCAAACAATACACAGCCATAAACCCAAGTAATCTTGCAAATACAATCTAATGCCTGTCACAAGACACTGAATATATTCCCTGGTTATGTTGTCAGGTTGTAATGCAACAATGTACAGTTCCTGTTTGTTGTTATTGAGTTATTGAACATTATTGAGTTTCAACCCTAAATGATTAACACTATGAGAAACTTAGATAAAACAATAAAATAAAAGCATAAACATGTTAATAATTACAGAACTCTAACGATTAAATATCCTGAATTAGATGTAAGCAGATAATTGACTTGTGTACGTCAGAATTCAGAAATCTTGTTGATGTCATTTACAGTCACATTATCACTTACTATAATAATGCAGTTGCACTTCATGCCCATGCCATGCCATGAGGTATAGCCTAGTTTTAGGCTTGACATCTCACACTTGAAAATCTTTACAATGTGGGCCATTTCATTCATATGAAAGGTTAACAAGCAGGGTTTGGGAGAGTTACTTAAAAATTTGATCCCATTACAATTACCAATTACTTCATACTAAATGTATTCATTAACGTAGTCCAGGTATCACAATGTGAAAGTAGTGTAATCTGATTACTTTTGGATTACTTCAAGGACACATATGTAAATAAAGTCAAGCAGTATGATCTAAAATACTTTTATTTAGATCTTAAAAACATTTTCAGTGTTTGGATTTGTCCCTGATGTGTGTAACATTACATGAATAGCATTAAAAAAACAGCGTTACTATGAATGCAGACTTTAATACACTGAAAAAGACACATTATTAGCATCACATAAATATAGATAAATAAAATTGGTTTAAATTGGCCCACGTTTTACATTTTTTCCTACATTCTTTTGAATGTCCATGGAATAATATAAAATATCAGATGCCATGAGTGAACCTTCTGCCATCATTTACACATTTGTATGACCATGTAATACGAAGCAATGAGTTAACATGAAATAAAAATGACCTTATATGGCCATGGGCATTGTTTCGTCTCAGGACAGCTGTCATTTGCTGCTATTGTCAAGCAATTGTCTGATGCCGTACACAACACCACTTCGTCTTCGCGCGTTCATTGAGAGTAGGCTAATGGTTGAGAGGCAAGAATTCGGACAATAGTTGCTGCAAGCCTTTTATAATCGACCAATTGGTGTGTGAGAAGGCAGGAATTACAGAGAGGGGTTAAAGCAATGCAAACATGTGCACATACGATGCAGTATTAGACCATATACACATCATAATGAAACTAAATACCAATCCCAGACTTTTTCTCAAATTTAGAAATCCCGGTCGGTCGCTTTTTTAAGGTCCGAAAAAGAGGACATGTCCAGGAAAAAGAGGACGTATGGTCCCTAACAAAAGCATTTCAAAGAACAATTTGTGTTCATTTCTACCAAATGAACTTTGCCAAAATTAATTTGTGCATGCACCAGGAGGTTGCTCACGTGAGTCACGACTGGCAAGAGAGAACCAGAACTATAATCAAGCAGCTGTCTATATTGTGTTATGTCCAAATATTAATTTCTTTGGTTTTAAATGAAAAAAAAAAATGGTAATCCTGATAGTATTCCCATTTTTAACAAAATATACCTGATTACTTTGTTTTTTGACATAACTCTTACAGATTATAGTTACCAGTTTTTTGTATCCTGATTACATAACGCCGTTACATGTATCTCGTTACTCCCCAAGGTAAAGGTTAGGGACAAGGACAGGCTTAGCATTTGTAGTATTTATTTCTATGAAACACAGTCAAACAAAATCCAATTACACTGTCCTTGCTTGTTCGAATTTTCTCAGGAGATCAAGCTGACAGGATTTTTTCCCCATGTAACTACCAGCTTATAACCTCATTGTTTTGAGGCTCATCAGTGTTTTTTTTGCTATACACTCTGGGTGCATGGTTGTTTATTTTTCTTCTCTTTGTGGTTGCCTTCTCTTAATCTGTATCTGCATCCAGGCTTGTTTTAAATGAACAATTTAGCAGTTTGTCATCATACCTGAAAGAATTGAAATTGTGGTCTTCTTCTGTGGTTGTCAGGTTGTTTACTGTTGCTAAGCTCACTACTGCATCTTAACAAGCAGGCAAGCAATTGATTTTGGCACAACCAATATTTTGGCTTTCTCTTACTGATTTATTCAGACCTTTCAGATGCCTGTTTTATTGCCACTGGAACTTTGTTGGTCCTTATTTTCAGGGATTATGTTTTCCATCTTGAGTGACAACAGTTATTTATTCAGTTCTATATGGATCAATGAAATATGTATATCTATAAAAAAGATGATTCTTTTTTACCCCAACTCTTTTTTACTCTTTTTTTAAATTCTTATTTCACCCCAACCCTAAGCTGAAACCTACACAAAGATGCAACTATATAGGCTGTGGAATATAATAATCTTATTATACTCTTGTCTAATTATTGGTCCTACTAGAGTGTGAGCCATTTTAAGAAGAATACATTTAAGGTTTCCTAAGTGGTGCAACACAGACGCATTCTCCATATTATCAGGAAATTGTGAGTTTAAACCCAGTAATGACACAGCCATGCATGGGTGGGAGCCAAAGGAACAAAATTCACCACACTCTCTTGTGGGACGGATGGCATACTATAGTATCTCTCTTTTAGCAACACTAGCCAATCGTGGGCATTTGTCAGCACATGTATGCAGAAAAGGGCAGATAGCGCTTTCCTCTGAGTGTGTTACACTGCTCTGTGATGCAGCATGAGCAGCACTTTGAGAAGACACAGTTGGCTGGCTTCACGTGTCTTGGAGGAAGCATGTGTTAGCCTTCATGCTCCCCAGTTGGTAGATTTTGTATGCCAGGGGAGAGATGGCTTTTGGGAGGGAATACTAGTTGTTATTAATAATAATTATTATCATAATAGTATAGAAGTTTAGTATATAATAGTATAGATACACTATACTATATCTATACTATAATAGTATAGATACACCCTAAGTAGAAGTTCAGATGAATCATTAACAAGGATCAGATAGATGATGGTGCTGATGAGGAGGTGTTAACCAGGTGGAGCCAGACTAAGAAGATGAAGCCAAGAGTGTAACAAAAATAAAGAAGTACAAACCAACAAAAAAAATTGGTACAGAAATACATAAAGAGTGACATACTATAAGTTAACGACCTTATGGCATCCTGAAAAGGACACAAGTTTAAGTTTCCCTAAGATATGAAGTGAACCAAGGCGAATACATGTGCCACAGTGGAAGATTTGTATATTTCATTAAACTGTGTTCAGCTGACTAGTGACACTTCACACTGGGTGCTCGAAAAGATGCAATGATCATATACATGTTTTGGTGTGAAGTGCATATTTGTGCATATTCTGTCATTTATCCAGCTGGCAATGTTTAAGCAATAGTTTGGCGAAAAATAACAGAATTGGTAAAATAACAGAATTTTCCACTTACACCAAATACAATCAGCCAAGACATTTATGTAACTAGGACTTTATGAGACCCAGAATAGGAGTTAAAGATACTGCATTCATTTGGGGGTACTGTATGTAACGTGCCACGGACATAGGAGTTAAAGATACTGCATTCATTTGGGGGTACTGTATGTGACGTGCCACGGACTTGGCAAAATCCTCCATGATAGTCTTCATATGGAAAGGACTGACTAGCCAACCCAAGTCCCGCTTGTTGCATGCTACTCCTCAGGTAGGACTACAGACAATGGGGCGGCTGTGGCTCAGGTGGTAGAGCAGGTTGTCCACTAATCATAGGGTTGGCGGTTCGATTCCTGGCCCGCATGCCGAAGTGTCCTTGGGCAAGACACTGAACCCCAAGTTGCTCCTGATGGCATGTTAGTGCCTTGCCAGGTCTGCTACCATTGGTGTGTGAGTGTGTGTGTGTGTGGATGGGTGAATGAGACACAGTGTAAAGCACTTTGGATAAAAGCGCTATATAAGTGCGCCATTTACGATGAGTAACAGGAACAGGTGGTGTTATGAATAGTAGGATGTTAACTGTACGTCATTTAGATAAAATAATCATACGTGATAGTCTGACATTTTACTGAGAAAATAACCAGAACAAATAAGTTTATAGTATTTTCAGAGAACATTTTTCTGTTAAGATATTGGACTTCTGATTGGAAGGTCGTGAGTTCAAATCCCAGCACCACCAAACTGCCACTGCTGGGCCCTTGAGCAAGGCCCTTAACCCTCAACTGCTCAGTTGTATAATGACATAACGTAAGTCGCTCTGGATAAGGGTGTCTGCCAAATGCCATAAATGTAAATGTTACTGTCTATGTGGAGTTTCACATGTTCTCCCCATGTCCATGTGGGTTTTCTAACTGGAACTATGATGCTCTGTGCCATTTCGTTTTTTCCTTTCTAATTGGCAGTCTCATCAATAGATCTGCGCGTGTCAGAAAGCAGCATGGCATATGATCAATCACACTCATTCTGGAAATGTGTCACCTATTATAGGTCAATGTTTAAATGTCTTGAATGATACAACACAGGTATTTCAGAAAATGCTAGACTAGTGACTGGCCCTAGTTAACACTAGGTCCGTGTGCAACAAAACTTTCATTTTAAATGACTTTTCTGCCAGACATAACTTGGATATTTTATTCCTGACGGAGACCTGGGTTAGTCCTGGTGAGTCAACAGTTTTTGAGGAACTCTGTCTGTCGAACTGTTGTTTTATTAGTACTCCAAGGCCTTCTGGTAAGGGCGGTGAGGTTGCTATGGTTTTTAAACAGTCACTTAACATACGGACAGTTTCTCTTGGGCTTTACTCGTCGTTTGAGGTACAGTGTGTTGTGTTAGAGTCGACCTCCTCCACGCTATTCTGTGCTTTGATCTATAGGCCACCTAACCTGGACAATGCTTTTTTAAGTGGCTTTTGGGATTTTTTACTTCTATTGTTCCGTTGTATGATCGTATGTTATTATTGGGTGATTTTAATGTACATGTCTGCTGCCCTGGTCGACCCTTGGTTACTGAATTTTGTAATATCTTGGGTTCCTTTGGTCTTATTCAACATATAAATCAGACAACACATGTCTTTGGTCATACTCTAGACCTTATATTGTCATATGGAATCACTGTTGATAATGTTAATATTGAAGATGCTTTCTTCTCTGATCACAAGCCCATTGTTTTTAATGTCCCTGCTGCCAGCTCTGCCGTTGTGACTAGGCCTTCAGGCTATTACTCCCGTTTTATTCATTCACTCACTGCCTCTCAGTTTAGTGAAAGTTATCGAACTAATGCTGCTGAAAAATCTATCTTGAGTGCTGCAGAGTCTTCTTCTGGGCCTGATGATTTGATTGCCTTATTTTACACATTTTGCTCTAATATTTTAGATACCATTGCCCCTTTTAAGCTGAAACAACCAAAGCATAAATCTTATTACTGGCTGGACGATAATACTCGTTCTCTCAGACAGGCTTGTCGTAAAGCAGAGAGGAGATGGAAGCATGATCATTTAACTGTGTCCTTTCAGATTTTTAAAGGTTGTTTGTTTAAGTTTCAGAATGCAGCAAAGTCAACTAGGTCTAGGTATTTCTCTGATTTAAATACTACACACTGTCATAGACCTAAGATTTTATTCACCATGATAAATTCAATTATTAATCCAAGTTGCCAATTCCACGGTGAACCCTCGGCTGAACTTTGTGAGAAGTTTTTAAAGTTTTTTGCTGATAAAGTAATTACCATTCATTCTTCCTTCACTTCACAGTTCTTCAACATGTTTCTCTAAAGGAACTGTGTGATCTGGTTAACCAGATGAAAATAACGGCCACAGCATTTGATGTTGTTCCCTCTGTGATTATGAAAGCAACTTTTTCTGAAATTGGCCCCAGTATCCAGGTGTTGATAAATTCATCTTTGGATGCTGGGGTGGTCCCAGATTGTTTTAAGCATTCTATTGTTCAACCTTTGCTTAAGAAACAGGGTTTGGATGAAGGTTGCTTTAATAATTATCGGCCTGTCTCTAAGCTATCATTTCTGTCAAAGCTGTTAGAGAAAGTAGTACAGTCACAATTGCTCCTGTTTTTAAATTCAGCTAAGTTATTGGAACCTTTACAATCTGGTCTCACTGCTTATCATAGCACGGAGTTTGCTTTGCTAAAAGTGTCCAATGACATTTTAATGGGAATGGATGCAGGAAAAAATACTGTGTTGATGCTACTAAATCTTACAGCTGCCTTTGATACTGTAGACCATAACATACTTCTTTGGCGCTTAGAGCATCTGTTTGGTATCAAGGGTACCGTCCTACAATGGTTCAGCTAATATCTTAAGGACAGGTCCTTTCCGGTAGTGTTGGGTAATTTCTCCTCATCTTCCGCTCCTATTATTAGTGGTGTACCTCAAAGATCCATTCTGGGCCCACTTCTTTTTAACTTATATATGCGTCCGTTGGGGAATATTATTAGGGCACACAATGTCTCTTTTCATTTATATGCTGATGATACCCAGTTGTACATACCATTGAAAGCTGGTGACTCCATTCAGCCATTGTTGGACTGTCTGGACGACATTTAAAAAATGGTTAACAAATAATTTCCTCCAACTTAATGAAGACAAAACCGAAATAATTGTTTTTGGCCCCCTGAGATTGAGAGATGGTCTCATTAATGAGCTTCATAACCATTTCCCTTCAATATCTTCCCAGGTTGGAACCTTGGCATCATTCTGGACTCAGAATTATGCTTAACCAAGCAAATAAATTTGGTCGTTAAGAATAGTTTTTATCAACTACGGATTATTTCTAAACTTAAAACATTTTTGTCTTTCCAAGATTTGGAGAAGGTTATTCATGCTTTTATCACTTCGCACTTAGATTATTGTAATTCATTATACTTGGGTCTTCCTCAGTCATCTCTGGCTCGTCTCCAGATGGTTCAGAATGCAGCTGCAAGGCTGTTGACTAGGGCAAAGAAATTTGATCATGTCACCCCAATGTTAGCATCGCACCATTGGCTCCCGGTCCGTATCAGGATTCAGTTTAAGATTCTGATGTTTGTTTTTAAAACTCTAAATGATCAAGCTCCTTCCTATGTCAAAGATCTTCTTACACCACATTTACCGAACAGACTTCTAAGATCTTCTGATAGGATTCTTTTGCATGTCCCTCGGTCCCGGTTCAAAGCAAAGGGGGATAGAGCTTTTTCAGTTGCTGCCCCTCGTCTATGGAATCAATTGCCACTGGACATCCGCCTTGCACCTTCTATTACCACTTTTAAAAAGAGGCTTAAAACATATCTCTTCTCCCAGGCATTTTAATCTAATTTTCTAATTTTTACTATTGTCTATTGTCTGTTTTTATTTGGTTTTATTCTGTTTTCTATTTTTTCTTTCCTTACTCTTTTCCTTACTCACTTTGGTCAGCTTTGCTGTGTGAAACGTGCTATATAAATAAAATTTACTTACTTACTTAGACTGATGTGCACATAGTACACACTTATACATCTCATAAATGACAGACTTAACACCATGCCTTTAAAACATGCTTTGTAAACAATTAAAAGTAATTAATCAAAAACAGCACAATCTCCATGCTTAAAAATTCTTTATATTAACTGCTAAAAAAAAGTAGTAGCTTAAAATGATGTTCTGTAGTGTGTATGAGGTGAAATAGGTATTTTTCCACACACTGAATATGCAGTGCTGAGAGATATGTTTGTCCCAGTTGCTATTCGTGCCTGGAAAAATAAACCTAGATTTATTTCATAGGAAATTCTAGGATCTAATATTGAAACAGAGGTGTGACCACATGAGTGAGATGTCTCTCTGAGAAGTCTTTTACTATATATTCATGAAAAATTAATGTATTATAACTAGCTCATAATTCTTGATTAAGGAATAATGGAACAAAATAATAATTTTAGCATTAATTAGCACTTTCTGAACTATCAAAATGAGTGCTATACTATAAGTAAGGAATAAAACATGACAGGGCTGCCGTTATAGAAAAAATAATCAACGACAGGGCAGTGTAATGCAACCCAACAGAAAAAAAGAAATACTGTAATCACCCTGAAGTCGATTATTGTCCAATAACAGCACTTTCTGAAGTGTTTTATTTCTCTTACACCACCACTATTTGCCACCTCTAACCATTTTCTGTTAATTAAAGAACAACACATCATACTTTTAATATATATTTATAGATCCATTTAATGCTGTCAAACTTTCATGAAGTTAGTTCCTGTTATCACTTACATGACAGCAACTATAAACATTTCTGTATCAGCCTCTCTTTTTTAAGAGTGTTTTCACCATACAAGTCCTTGTGAATTACTTATTATTATAGAAACAATAACATATTAAAAATAGTGCATTAATTTAAACCTATGATTTGCCTTGCAGACTGCATTATATCAGAGGTGTGTTATAAAATAATACAATAATCGATTAAATAATAAATGTAGGATTTAAAGCAAATCATTCATTCATCATATATTCAGTAACCACTTTATCATGGTCAGAGTTGCAATGAATCTGGAGCCTTTCCTGGGGTTTGGACACCTTGGTTTGGACACCGGTCTATCGCAGGGCACCATGTACACACACATTCACACCTAGGGGCAAGTTAGAGTGACCAATCCATCTACTGGCATGTTTTTGTGATGTCAAGGAAAACCAGAGAACCTGGAGCAAACCCATGTCAAATACACAGAACATGCACAAACACTTCCAGCTCAGAATCGAACCAGGGATCCAGGCTACACCTCCAAGTTGTGCCACCTTGTTTTGACCAAATACTTGAGTATTATTAACTGGACAACTTAGAAGCCAATACAGTATTATCATATGTGACCATTCCTATTGCACCAAGAATAAATTCACTATATGGCCAAAAGTTTGTGGACACCTGAGCATCATAACCATGTGTGCTTGTTGAACACCTCATTCCAACATTGGTCCCCTCTTTGCTGTGATAACAGCCTCCACTCTTTTGAGAAGGCTTTCCATTAGATCTTGAAGCGTGGCTGTGGGAATTTCTGCCCATTACACAAGAGCATTAGTAAGGTCGGGCACTGATGTCAGGTGAGGAGGCATGGTGCACAGTTGGTGTTCCAGTTCATCCCAAAAGTGTACAATGGGGTTGAGATCAGGCCTCTGCATAGACAACTCGAGTTCTTCCACACCAACTGTGGCAAACCATGTCTGCATGGACCTTGCTTTGTGTGCACAGAGGCATTGTTATGCTGGAACAGGTTTGGGCCTCTTAGTTCCACTGAAGGGATTGTAACACTACAGCATACAAAAGAAATTCCAAACAACTGTGTGATTTCAACTTGGTGGCAACAGTTTAGAGAAGAACCACATACAGTACAGGTGTGATGGTCACGTTTGTCGACATACTTTTGGCCATATAGAGCATCTTTTAAATGCATCCAAGATCTTTAGATAAATAAGCAGTGGCTCTCTTTGCTCCATGTTTTAGACCAGTGGTCACCAACCCTGTTCCTGAAGATCTACCTTCCTGAAGTCTTCGGCTCCAACCATAATCGTGCCCACCTGACCCTCTAATCAAGTAGTTCTTGATCAACTAAAACAAGTGTGTTAGATTTTGTTTGGAGATGAAACCTGCAGGAAGGAAGATCTCAAGGTAGATGGTTGTTGACTGCTGTTTTAGAACCTGTATTAAAGGTGAGTAGAGATTTGATTATTGAGTTGTAGACCAATTAAAATGTTAAAATGCCCTTTGTCGCCATCTAGAGAACAAAAAAGGACCATGTTGTGTCTAAATTCCACCACAGGCTTGTTCTAAGCTTATGCTTTCAAATTTACTTGTGATTTAGTCGCTGGAATCCAAAATCATGTTCAGGAAAACGAGTCAGACTTCAGCGTGTTAGCAGGAAAATGAAACTGAGGTAATTTTAATATTAGTGAAATTTTGAAAATACTGTTATACATTTCCCATAATTTTATTAGATACACCTTCATGGAACGTATCGAGTGATGAAGCGAATCATTTTCTTTATTTTTACTCTTTATTTTATATATATATATATATATATATATATATATATATATATATATATATATATATATATATATATATATATAATTATTATTTTTTTTTTTTTTACTTTGCCTTTCTGTGTTTTATAACCTCAGGAAGTAAACAAGTGGCTCGACAGCGCGAGCTGGTACAGCCCTATCGCAACAGTGACGTCTCACAGAACAGCCGCGGAAGAAAAGAAAAAAAAAACAGCCTAGCAGCGGTCTCTGATTGGCGGTGCCAGAAAGCCTCCTCGCACCTGATTGGCTGTGAGTTGAAACTGTACACTACTGTACAGACAACAACAATAAACCCGAGGTGATATGAGATCATCAGACACGCCGCTTCACAAAACAAGAGAGGGTGAGAAATTAGACGGTGCCACCTGTTAGACAGTCGGCGAAGACGATCACTTTGACTAGATGTCGCGTAGGGCGCGGTGTTTTGTTCTTTATTTTCATTCCGTGATGTCAACATTAGAAATCGGGAGAGCGTCTTTGGGTGTGAAACTTGCAGATTAGCTAGACATGTTAGCTTTTGTTATCTGGGTGTGTCGCGTGCCATGAGCAATCAATACCTACTGAGACTGAGGAAAGCTCGTTTTAATTTCGATAAGGAGGAATATACAAAAGTAATAAACACCAGAATAGGAAGTGAAGGAGGAGGAACCATTCTGAATCACTTCTTCTGGAATTCATCAAGAATTACAGGTAACGTTTGTGGATTTTTCTTTTCTTTTCGTTTCTAGGCAGCTTTCGAGATTTCCTAGGTCATTTTAAGCTTCCATATTAATATGAGTTCTGAGCCAGTTGGAGATCTCCTAACTAAAGAAGTAATGTCAGTCTACATGTAATCTACAAGCCTGCAGAGTGAGATCAACTCCTGTGATGCTGGACATTGTTATTTCTGCACTGACTCATTTGAATTTCAGTTAATACTGCTCATGACTAACAGATTGAACCTGTAATAATTCATTGCCACCAGCTTTCACAATGGACGAGACACCACAAAGCGTAAGAGGAGATGCCGGTCCTGTGGATGACAAAGAATCAAGATGGTCAGAGACAGTCGAGAATACTGACTCTCCAAGTAAGACAATTGTGCCTTACACTCAGAAAGTCCTAAAGACTACATGAAGCTTAGATGTTAAAATGTTATCCCTATCTATCTATTTATCTATCATGACTGTGGCTGTTCACATTTATGTCTGCTGTGAGGATGATCTCATCGTGACACTGAAATCTCAGTGGAATATCATTAGAGGACCTTTTCAAGATCATTTCTACCAAATATGGTAAAGCAAAAAAAAAAGATCTGTAACGTCATTTATTGTAGATATCATCTTTCTCAGGTGCGGGCTCTGGTCATATAACACCACCAACATAAAAATGTAAAAACAACAACAAAAAAACTGCTCATATACATTCAGTTTATGCCACAGCTCAGTTGAATTCTCGAATTGAATTCGTCAGAAGGCGTTGATTCATTTTCTTAACCCTCGTGCATCAATGAAAAAAAGTTACACATGGGTCCATAGAGGACAAAAATGTTCATGTCCAAAAACTGTCATAAAATATTATATATTAATATTTTCTTTCCATTTTCACTGATTTTTTATTTATATATATATATAATTAATCATAATTACCAAACATTCATTCATTTTCAGAATTGTAACCCTTTAAATGCTGGTTTGTTTACATAATGCCTCAGATGTTTTTTAATGAAAAAAAAAGAACAATGATTTTTCATATACAAAATTCTAAGCAGATTTTTTTCTTTTATTATTACAGTCTTTACTATGTCAATGATCAACAATAACATTAATTTTGATGCATTAATATTTTTTATGCAGTGTCAGATTTAAAAAACAAAACAAAAATCTACCACTCAGGTCCATAAAGGACAAAAATGTCCATGTCAAAAAACTGTCATGTCATAGAAATGTTATATATATTTTTTTTTTCACCAGCATCAGTTCTGATTATAACTACCAAACATTCATTCATTTTCAGAATTTTAACCCTTTAAACGTCGGTTTCTTTACATAATGCAAAAATCTTCAAAGCTCAGTAACCTTCTCTGACTCATATAAACTGTTCACACACATAAAATTTTCAGTACACACATACAAACCACAACTCTGATATCCATACAAACACAATCACACAATTATAGCTGCATCATTTATTCAGTTGGTCTGCAGCGCTCTATAATACAGCAGAATCAGACAAAAGGAAAAGCATAAATAGCTAGAGACAGAGACTAAACCTGAGAAAATAGTACACATTTCAGAAAGAAAAAAAAAATCAAATCAATGTTTTGAAACCTTGTGAACAAAATAAAAGCCTATTAACACAGAATACATGATTTTGTGCTTAAACGTCACAGGGATTAAATATTACAGTTTGAATGGGTTTCAATGGGGACATTTTCATCCTTAAGGTCCTGAGTGTAACTATTTTGTGTACCTAGTTTAAAATAGATTTATGAAAGCAAATGAGGGTGAAATATTAAAATTTCAATAAAAATACACACCTTTTGGAAAATTTATGCTGTTTGTATTAACACAGACAAAATGTTAAAAAAAAAATTTTTTAAAAATGAAAAGACAAAAATGTCCATAAGAACGCACAAGGGTTTAAAGCAGCTCGGACAGAATTTCTAGCTATAATTCAAATCAAATGAATACGTTCCTTCTTATATGTTATTGGCTCTTTACAGGACTTGTATGGTGAAACGCTGATAAACTGAGTAAAACAAATGGTTCATTCACAAAGATGTACAGTATAATCGTTGATATGGTGATGTTCTCTGTAAGGTTATGATTATTTATGGTCTATTTTATGGTATTTATAGTCTCCAGTATCAGCACTTCTAATGTAATGGTCAGTTCCTCCAGGATTTCACGTTTTGGGATCGCAGAAATGAACGCAAAATCAAGCAAACTCCGCAATATCTGCAGGAGCTTGCGGTTTTTTCAAAATGACAGCAGATTTTCTGCAGAGATTTGGGCCACGTGAGATCATCACAACACGCATTCAGCCAAAGCTTCTTCTTCAGTTCACATGCGTCAAACATGAGTGCAGCTGAAAGGTCTTATTTACCAGTAAACATCACTACGAAAGGCCATGCAAAACTATTTTGTGCAATTGCAGTTCAAGTAGTTTTCCACAGAAAAACGCAGGAAAAAACTCAGTAAATTGCATCACAGATTTTGAAGAAAGAAAGAAAAAAAACAGCCGTAGTAAAATAAAGCATTTTTGGCTACAACAGTCACAAAAAACTCTAGAGCTTCTATTATGTAAGTGATAGAGCAAAACCTTTAGCTTACAATTGAAAATGTTCTTTGGTATAAGAGAAATAAACCTCTTTTTATAGCAACATTTTAGAATAAAATTTCAGCTGAGAATGGTGGAATTAAAGGCTAAAATAAAAGATTATATTTATCAATGTTATTCTAATCCCTCACTCACTCTGGTGTGGCTTGTGGCTTCAGGGGTCGGAGGTCGAGTACGACTCTACTCTGAGTCCCAGGTGCACACGGTGAGCCGCTGGGAAGATGCCGAGCTCCAGGATGGAATTTCAGCTGAAGAGAGCGGAGGAGCTTCAGACGGAGCCCCATTCCGAGGCCGATCCCAATCTGCTCCCGCTGCACTGTGGAAAGCTAAGAAGTATGGACGACAGCTGAGGAGGATGAGTGATGAATTTGACACCTGGCTGGACAGAGGGGTGAGTTTCAATACTAATCATGAGAAGGGATATTAATGATGCATGACATATGAGTACATAATGGACACTGGGAAGAAATAAAATTATACATGTACTCATAAAACCAGCAGAAGGTTAGTCTGTGTTCGTCCCTGTCCCCCCCCCGTGTTTATTTATTCTTTATGTCTTGATGTTGCCAGGACATAAGGAGAGTGAGCAGTCCTGGGAAAGTGTCACAGAAGCAACCCAACCGTGGGTGGTTCTCCTTCCTCTGGGGATCTAGAGAGGAGGAGGAGGGAAGAGAATAAAATTTCACACAGCTAAAATAGAGAGAAAAGTGAAGCAACAATCATCAAGATGAAGGCTGGTCATGTTTGTCACCAGTATGGCCTTTTCATCAAAGTGCTAGGCCAAACTCCTTTTAAAATTTTTTTTTTTTAATTCTATGAAATTACAGGAGAAAGGTGCTAAACATTTGACCACTGCAATACCTAATGTAAAGAATTGTTTTTAGAAGATTTGACAATCTTAACTGACAATCTGATATTTATGGACAATCTCATACTTACTGATAAATTCAACCCCTAAATATTTATTAATTTGTACCCTTTAATATTTGGTAAGAAATGTGATATATTGTTCTATGATGTCTATGATTGTTCTATAAATGAATATATATATATATATATATATATATATATATATATATATATATATATATAAAAAAATATGTTGAGTTTTAAACATGTGTCTTATTGAAGGCTTTAAAGGAATTGTTGGGAAAATGTAAATATAGTGCAAGTGACTCTAAAAGTCACTGAAACAGCCTGTGAAAGTCGTGTGTAGTGGTGGTTAATGATGCGGGTATTGGTCTAATTCAGTCAGGTTCGTCTCAGGGTTTTCTTTTATCACAGCATTTGCTGTTGCTTTCGTTATTGTTTCCATTTTAATAAGACATCAACTGGAGACCTGAGTGCATAATGTGTTTATGAAATGTTTTTGGATTTCACACCTTTTCATGTTTCAAGAGCTGGTGGTTGTCTTTGGCCTTTTATATACACACACAGTACTGGACTTTAGCAGATTGGGTTAAATTGCTTTGTATGCAAAAGTACAGTGAGTTCCAGCCAAACGTTTGCATCAGCATTACAGATGGACAACCCAAATGCTGTGTAAGCTGGTCTTGAATCTCTTAAGCATTTTGTTGATGCCTTACTTGAAATGTGTTTCTGTGTCTTTTTCACAAGCTCTTGGTAAGAATTTATACTGCATTAAATATATTGTGATGAAGCTGTTTGTATAACGATTTGTTCTGTTTGTATCATTGTTTAATTTATTATTTGTGATCGAAAATAAAATTTTGAACTCCATAAATTTCTGCTTTTATTTAGCCAGGTATCAAACATTTTTACAATTAACAAAGATTACCAGACCTAGAAAACTTTAGTGTTGTGGCCAAATGCTTGAATTTGGTGTAGCTTTTTTCAAAATTTTCGATGCAACTTGCAGAGGTTTTTTTGTGCTTTTTTATCTGAAAACTACTTGAATTGGCCAAATTGCAATTGCACAAAATCGTTTTGCCGGTCTTGCGCAATGATGTCGAAGACAGCTTTGGCTGAATGCGCCAAGTGATGTCATCGTAACCAAATATTGGATGAAATCTATGATAATTTTGAAAAATTGCAAGCTCCTGCAAATATTGCAGAGTTTCCTTTCATTTCTGCAATCGCAAAATCCTGGAGGGACTGACTTTCAATATCTACTGCCGAGTTTACCCAAACTCTACAGTGTTGAAGCTTATACTGTTTTAAACTTTGATCTAGTACTCAATAGCACAGTCACACAAAAATAATTTTATTAAAATACACCATCTTTCCAAAGACCAGGGGCACGTTACAAAAGTAATACAAGTGACCATAGGCAACTTAATACAGAGGGCACTTTTAAACTGGGCTTAAATGTTAAAGAGGCATATCAGGCATATTTAAGCCCTGAATCATTACTCAGTTACAAAAATATTTTATAACAACTTTATTATTGTATGGAGGTTGAATCTCTCGTACAATACCTAGTTTCACAGTTTAGGGCATCAAGTCTCTGCATTTCTTTTTCGCTCAGCTCAAAGTCAAAGATTCTGCTGTTTTCTTGAACGCTTTGTGGCTGCGATGAGCGAGGCAGAACAGAAATGCCCTGCTGAACGGCCCACCGGAGTAACACCTGAGCTGGAGTTCGTCCACAGCTCTTAGCCACGTCCTTCACCTCCAGATCCTCCAGGAGTGCACCCTTTCCAAGAGATGAGTACGCTTGGAAGTGAACACCTGCCTTTTTGCACATGTCCCTGAGTTGTATTTGAATAAGTTTCGGGTGACACTCCATCTGCAGCACTGCTGGAGGCACACGGCAGCTTTTAAACAACTCTAAAAGATGCCTCTCAGTGTAATTCGAGACCCCTATGGCCTTAAACTTCCCACTATCATAAAGTTCCTCCAGTACAGCCCAGCTCTGCGAGCGATACTTGGCATGTAGGGGATCTGTTGGTTCTAAACCCCCAATCCCAGGCCAGTGCACCAGATACAGGTCTATGTATTCACAACCCAGCTGTTCCAGACTCCTCAAGCATCCCTCTTTGGCTCTGGGACCATGGTCTTCCGGTCCCAGCTTGCTGATGAGGAACACGTCTGAACGCACAAGGCCATGCTTGGGCAGGAGCTCCCTGATGACTTGCCCTAGATGACCTTCGTTGCCGTACGCTGCAGCCGTATCAAAAGCACGATAGCCTGCATCAAGAGCAGCACTGAGGGACTTGTACAGCTCTCCATAAGTGCGCAGCTTGTACGTGCCCAGACCCAAGAGAGGAATCTGTGTTCCAGAGTTGAGAGGAACTGCACTCACAGTGGACTGCATCTGAAAATAGGTTCCTCAAGTGAGACAAAAGAAGGAACTTAGTTTGCCTTTAGGTTCTCAACCTTGGGGTCTTTCCTGAGGTATTTTACCAACACTTATTCATAATGTAGTTCTATGCATATAAACATTATACAAAATGTAATAATGTAATAGTAATTAACACTGTCTGTTTATTTTTTCAATTTCACTAGCCTTCAATTCAATTTGGAACTCGTTGTAAGCTCACTTTATACCAGACTGCAGCGGCACCCGTCCATCATGCGCATGTTATTCAAAGACGCCTTTCCACCACACGCTGCCATTTAAAATAAAAATATGTGTACGTGTAATTAGTATATTAATAATGTGTGTTTATATATAAATAAGTGTATTTTTGTATGGCATGGTCATGTGTTATAGTTAGAAACACTACAAAACACAATATTCATGCTATATTTTCTTGTGTATGCCCAAAATCTACACACATGGGTGATGTATCAGTCTGTAGCCTACTGCGCAGTACATGCTGTAGCTTCGGTTAATATCTAAACTTTGTATAAAAAATTAATTAAAAAAATAAAACTTCGTAAGCATATACAATGGTAATGATTGTTTATATTAATTACAGATATTTGCATGTAATATTTACTGAAACAGTGCAAACAAACCAAACAAACAAACAAAAAAAGCATGAATGAATACCACACAACCGGATGTGGACAGGCTCCTATGCTTCATGCTCATGATATGTGAAATACAATTCGTGAACCTAATTAAACTAACAAACCCAACCATTTGCTACAACTTGTTTAGTTGTTGCAGGTTGGAGGTTTCAGCAGCCTTGTGGTCCTGTGGCGAACTCGTTTGGAGGTGACATCTTGACTAGATCTCCTGACTTTGATAAGATGCAGTGAGACACACAATCCCGGGCCTCTCATTACACAAGGTGAGTGCAGAGCAGCTGCAGTTGTAGGCTTTTACACAGTCATTCATAAAAGTGTCATTAAATGTGTAAATAAAAATAACCCATGTACTATCTTTTTTTTTTTTTTACGTTTGATGTATAACAATTAAATGTTGTGTGATATGTTTTTATACTTATTTGTTAAGATAAATGTTAGTCTTTAAATAAGAAAGTTGCCTTACATCTTGTGGACTGGATGTATGAATGAATTCTCAGTGCATTACTGTAAAGTAGTATGCTTAACATTTCTACTAATAAGGACCAAGGGCCATTAAAATGGTGTAATTGGCGACAAAATGTTAAGAACAGCTGCTTTAGAGTGTCACAATATTACTTCAACAAGAACCTCCCTGGTGAAAAAAACAATAGAAACCATCACAGAAATTCTAATGGTTTCCACTACAAATACCATCAGTTAACCATTAAAACCAATACCATTATTGGTCCTAAATGGTATCCAGCCATAACGTCAACAGAAGGCAACAAATTACCAATAGAGACTCAGAGGGACCATTAAAAGCAATACAATTCCCATTATTACCATTAAAAATTCTATGAGGGTTTCTATAGTTTTGTTTTCAGCAGGGGTGGAAGAAATAGTGGTCTCTCTCTCACGCACGCACGCGCACACACACACATAGTTTGTCTAATACTGCTTTCTAGACAAATACACAGCTAGAAAGATGTTTTCTCTGTACTCGTGTGACCTTTATCTTATCTCAGTCTACCAAAACCAACATAGATACTTACGCTTTATGTAAATAAGTTAGTATTCAGGACTTTAATAATGCCGATTCTCTTTTAAGCCATGCAGGAACTTCCGCTAAATGGCTTCCGGTTGATTACTTGCAATGCGTCCTTTCGCCACAGGAGGGCACTTAGTGTATTTTATAATTGACGAGGGGGTGGGGGTCATGAACGTTTTTCATTAAAACACAAAGACGTCGTTTGGATTTCTGTGCAGTCCACCCTCCCCTTTTTTCCTTCCCTATGACAAGTACACCTTATACTAGATCTCAACCACTGATATTTAATCACGTTTGCCTAACCCTGGTCCTGTCCTACACATCTTAACATTTTCCCTGCTCGAGCAAACCCACTTTGGCTCAGGAAGGGCTGTTATTTAGCTAATTAGTTGAATCAGGTGTATTGGGAGTGCAGGGATAACACCAAATGTGCAGGACAGGGGATTCTTATGGGCCAGGATTGGATACTCAAAGAACTCCATAAGTTAGGCTAGTGCTTTTCAAACTTTTTTGCAGAAGCAACCCCTTCCATTTATCATCAGTAGCAGAGTGGGAATACAAGCTGGATGGGACACCAGCCCAGAACTGTTCACCATGCACACACCTTCACACCAGGGGCCAATTTAGAATAGTCAATCAACCTTTTTGGTAGGTGAGAGGGAACCAGAGCCACTGGAGGAAGCCCATGAAGAGATCATGGGAAATCATGGGACAGTAACCCAAGCTCAGGATCGAGCAAGGAACAACTGGTGCTGTAACATGTCAACTTTTCCAGTGTTTTTTGTTATTTTGTTTTATTAATCCACTAACTCCATTATGCTCAATAAAAAGTATTTTATGAACACAATCCAACTATTCAAATATTAGACATACTAGGCAAATGTGGATCCACAGTTTAATTTATTGGAGCTATGTAGTATTTCATTTATAAAGTTCCCACCCTTTGAACCCAAACAAGATGCACTGTTCTAAAATGTAGATTCAGAACATTCAGTTAAAAAAAAAAAAAGCAGTTGGATTGAAGCTGACATTATTTGGATAAAAGCCATTTAATTAAAGTGACCAAAAGAAGTCATAGCCCACTTAACATTCTCAGGAAAAACTAGACTTCCCTGGGCAGGTATGCTACCTTGGTACTTATTCTACTAAGTGAATTTACTAGTATAATTTACAACTATAACTTTCTGAAGGTACTTAACTGATTAAAAGCGTTTGAGAGTGCTTATACGTTATATTTTACATTGAGTAACAAATGAACCTGTGTAACATTTTTTCACACTGAAAGAGGATGGAAACTATTTTGCCACCTTCAAATCTCTGCACTGTTACAACTGCCCCAAATTACATTATTAACGGGATTCACCACGAAGTAGCACAAACTCCCAAAATGGGAACTAAGTACTGATGCACATAAGGTGTAAAAGTGATCTAGCCTTGACTGAAACATTTCTCCCAAACATCCAACCTTTTTCTGGAGGCACAAGAACTGGTTATCAGGATACAATGGTTTACGATAATAGAACCACACAAAGGCCTACAGTAGGAGTCATAACTTACGTAAACGAATGGCATAAAAGCTATTGAACTCAAGCACAAACAAGAATTACTCGTCTAATAATCTTTTTTTGTAAAAATACAGAGGACATCCAGCACATAATAATAGAGCTGTCTTTATTCACATGTTCCATACATGAACAGACACCCTGTAAATTTACAGGAGACATGTTTGTTGAAGACATGTTGGTTAACTGAGGACAAAAAGAAATGATTGTTCAGTTGAATTCACAAATTTTCAAATATTGCTCTTGGTTAAATTTTGCAATTTAGATTGAAAGTGAGTCATATGCATCCAAGCTCCTATTTAGAAACATCCCTTTGAAAGTGGGGAAAATGCCTTAATTTCAAGTGCACCTTCCCTGATTTCTGAAGTAGGGACAATAAATTTTGCAATCTCTAAATATAAGCACAGAACAGCAATTTATTGTCAAAACATTCATACTATAACTATAGCTGGATGACAATCTGATTTGACTTTATAATTCTGGTACACAAGTGTTTAGAAAAAGACTAAGATAGCTAGTAATCAAAGAGAGCTCTTCAAGGCATTGGTAAACAACAGACAAATTTGGGATGCAGAGCCATTGTGTTTTTAGAAACCTGGTAGTCTGGTTTGGCCAGTACATGCCAGTGTACAGTTGTTTTATATTACAATTTAGATTAATTAGTAGAACAATGTTTTTATGAGGCAACTGATGCATTGAATCCATTGGTATTCTTAAAGTAATAAATGTAATTTACACAATTTTCCATCTACTCCAAATATTACACTTCAATTTTGTACTCAAGTTATGAGGCAAACACAACTGTCAAGTAATGATAATCTATTTTACCCCCCAAAAAATCCATACATGTATAAAACGTCTTTGACAGGCCTCAAACATTCTACAAGCTACAAAATCAAAAATTTAAATAGTGGCATCATCTATATTCACTATTGCACCATTAATTTATTTTCTTATTTTACAATTAAAGTATTTTCCCATAGAAAGTAACCCTAAGTGGTCACCTAAAAGCCTGTTCAAGAAACTACCAAGAGAAACTACTAAGGAATTCCTAGGTTGTGGAAGGGTGGGGTTGACCCATTTCTATGAATGACTGCATGTTTCATCAATGAATGTCCACAGGGATTGGTTGATGCAGTATCAAACTGCATGTTGAACTCAAACAAAAGCCCACGTCTCACAATTACTGGCATTCCTAAAAATTCTTATGAACAAAAAAAACAGAGGGTTATTCAAGTTTATATTTTACTTTAGATTCACCTGAAAGTTTAGGAACTCTTCAGCAGTTACCAGGATATAAATATACAAGAGAACACAGAGGCCAAAATCATTCAACAACATGGGGAGGATTTGAGAATACAAAAAATAAATTAGGAAAAAAAGTGTGTAGACGTTCATAAATCAGACAATGGCTATAAAAATAGCTACATATGCCCAAAAATACCCATATTCACAATCAAGGTTATGTAAGAAGCTTAAAACATCCAGAGCTATAATGCTCTTGCCTGGAAGTGGATACAACCGTATTTAACCCCTCACACACGGTGAGGAGGATGGTTATAGTTATAGAGGCATCATGGCTGGAAATTTGCAGAAGATGGCAACATTTTGGGGTCACCAAATTTCCAATTAGACACTACCGCCATGACAACAAACTATTTGGAAGGCGTACCAGATTATAGCCTTTTCATTCATCTAACCACAAATATAAGTACCTGGAGTTCATAGACACTACTGGAACTGGGTTCTATGGTCTGATGAAACAAAAATAGTTTTCTGTCAATTCTCAACATGGATTTGGAGTAAAAAAAAACAAACAAAAAAAAACAAAGGATGGTTATACAGAAAAGAAACTAATCCCCACTGTTAAGCAGGGTCCTGGGCCCTGGGAACCATGTTAGGGTACACAGTATCATGAAATTCCCGAAGTATATTTTAAATGAAAATTTGGCAAATGGGCCATGGTTGCATCTTTCAGCAGGACAATGATCTAAAACATATGTCCAAATCCACACAAAAAGGAGTGAATGACCACAGAATCAATCTTGTGTCATGACCATCCCAGTTCCCTGAACTACACTCCATTGAAAGGCTGTGGGCTGAGAAAAAGATGGGAGTCCACAAGCAAGAACATATTACCATGGAGTATTTGGACAGATTCCTTGCTCTGTAACCTCCAATCTCATTAAGCACTATATGTGAAGACTCAAAGTATTAAAAGCAAGGATGCCAATAATTGTGATATGGTTTTTTTATTATTTAAAAAAAGAAAAGTTGAGGATTTTTTTTCACATCCTTTGAACAAATATACTTCAGTTAAATGTTAGATTTCTCTTTAGTGTGAGATATATCTAAATAACCAAAGACATTGTTTCATAAACGTTTTACCCACATTTACCAATGGCACCGATAATTTTGTAGCTTAAGTTAAACATATTTTCTGCCTAAACTGTATTTTATGCATGGCTTTGTAGTTTCTAAACTTTAAAAAGAAGTAATGATTATTCATTTTATTATGGCACACATTTTTTTTGTTTGTAATACGACTTGGATTTTCTTTGAGTTTACTGTAAAGAATTCAACATAAGCCAATCACTGTTGACATTTAGTTATGAAACGGCATTGTTCAAAGCAGTCTGGAGAGGGCATTTATTGTTTGATTCCAAACACGATGATGTCTGTGGTTCATCTGCGATGCATAATTGCAATTTTAATGTGGCCAAGCACTGAAAAGCGGTGTGAGCATTAATATTCAGCTAATATTTCATGTTCAAGCTTTGTTAATTTTTTTATAGACTGCAGTACTATGTCCTAAATCAACTCCTTACCTTTGCTTTATTTACATGATATATAAGTGGAGAATTGTAATATTTGGCAAAGTTGTAAACTATATAGTTGTGCTGGCCGGCCCAGTTCGGTAACCAAAATACAAATATGTGGATTACCAACATCTGACTAACCAGAGCAACTGGTTGCAATTCTCTACTTACCAGAATCCTGCTGTAAGAGGGTGAACTTTCATACTGACAGAACATATGACTGACAGGGATTCTAGCCTAGGCAAATTGCTTGTTTCAGGGTGTGGCTTTGGCATAAACCTACACCAAAATCACTACTTACATTGGATGCAGTGTGAGGCATATAATTACAGTGTGTGGATATATGGCCAAAAGAGAAAAAGTATGTAGACACCTGACCATCACACCCATATGTGGTTCTTCCCCAAACTGTTGCCATAAAGTTGGAAGCACTCAATTGTCTAGAATGTCTTCGTATGCTGTAGCATTAAGATTTTGTTCACTGGAACTAAGGGGCCCAAACATGTTCCAGCATGACAATGCCCCTGTGCACTGTTGAGGTCCTGAAAGACATGGTGTGTCAAGGCTGTAGTCGAAGAACTCGAGAGGCCTGCACCTCAACCACGGGACACCTTGAATTGTGCCCAACTACACTAATGCTAGTGGAGCCGTAGTTTTGGAATGGGATGTTCAGTGGTCAGGTGTGCATATACTTTTGGCTAGATAGCATATCTACTGTATGGAAAAGATTTTGGACCAGACTTCCACGGCTTCAGCATCGCAGTGCAAAGCCAAACAACAACAACAAAAAAAAACACTGTACATTTGTAGAAAATGGAAAATTGTGTAAATTTGCTGTTTCCCAGATCAGCCTGAGCTGCTCTGTTTTAAAAGCAAATAGGATATCTCTCAACCTTGTCTCAAAACAGGTAAAATTTTCTGTATTCTTAAGTCTCACCCCATCACTGAAAATCACACGTTAAGATTTTAAAAAGAAAAAAAAAAAAAAGAAAAACAAATTACAAAATTACTCCAAAAACACTTGCCTGACAATCCGATGACTTGTATGGGAATGGAAAAATAAAATAAAAAAAACACAAATTTGACATGAGTGCTTCAAAAAACATGTAAATGTTTAGACAAAACCAAACATTCTTTCCAGTGTTACTTACCTGTGCAATTAACTTACCTGTATTTCGTGTATGGCAACACAGTCAGCAGCAAATTCTTTTAATAATGCAAACATGGTATGAAACTTTTGGCCAGGGATCAAGGCAGGGCAGTAGAGTAATAGCAGAACTTGAACCTGTGGTGGAAAATTTGGAGTACTATTGGCCCCTATTAAGACCATTTAATATTAGCTGGTTTCTTGGCTTTATTTGTAAGAGAGTGGTCAGGTCAACAGGTCACTTGAACGAAACGAGTGTTAACGGGTGCGAAATGTGTGCGACATTCAAAGGGAAAAACGTTACAACGGAAAAAAACGGTAGTCAGATCACTCGGTTTTATTTAAACGGCTGGAGAGACAGCGGCTGTTATGACATAACTAAATTTCTTTTAAAGTAACCACACCAAGCACAGAAATCGACTTGCGTTCGGACACCTGTTAAAGAGCTCAACCATTTATAAAAGACATCGGTTTGCATCCAGTCGAGATATGGGTTCAGAGGTACATTTTAACAAAGTTTTTAACAAAATCAATGTAGGGAAACACCATCACACGTAGGATAGGCTACAATATTTGGGTTTTGATCATAGTTTTAATCACAAGCAGGTCCAGTGTATCGAGATGTTAAAACGTCTTGAATATAAAGAAAGGCTACAAAGTCTGTGTGAACGATTAATGGGCTGACCACAATATTTTAGGAGCAATACCGACTATGTGGTTGTAGTTTTTGTTTTATGTAGCGGATGGTCATTTGTTTTCCCCGAGTTTCCTTTAGTTGACGCTGCTTTTTCCTAGGAGGCGACGTTGTTTCCAAGCGTGGCGTGTCGAGTCGATGTTGTGTTCGGGCGGCTGTTAAGATGCGATTTGATGATCAGTTGTCGTCCCCCGGCTCTGCCCACTACCACATATTTAATAACGTCCTCCCTCTTCCTCATGCCGGTCCCAATTCTGGAACGCAACGTAACTAAGTCTGTGTCAAAGCTATTCATAAAAATGTTGTATAACCTCAATTTAGAGCCTTACCGTTTTTAATCATGCTAGTCATATACAATGATTTAGGAAAAATCTAATGAAATAGCATATGCCTTAATGTTGTACAAAAATGTAACCATGCTGGTATGGGCTAGGGTTAATTTAAATAAGGAGCACATTAAGCCCCTGTAACAAAAATCTATGATAACAGCGCACTCACTAGTACTAGGCAGTCCTTCACAATCTAAACTGACATACATGCAAAACATACCACTTAATTAAAAGACAATTTGAAGAAATCAAATCTTCTAATTTTGAAAAAAAATACTCAAAGCGATAACACCTACAGTCTTTACACACTAAAAAAAAAAAAAAAAACCTGTCTAAATTCTAAGTCAGCATTTGATTCTCTAATACACTAAGTTGAACAGTTTAACAGAATATTAGCTGCGCTATACCCATTGTGAGAATTAGCTACAAGCATCATAGAATATTTCCTAATTCCTGCAGATATGTCCCTGTTTATTAGCTTGCCTTATACAAAAAGGGAGACGTATCGACTTTATGGACAAAGCAAGTTTAGTAGCCACGGCCAAAGCCATTGCTGTACTTGTCCTCCACGTAATCATCTTTATCAAAGCCTGAGCCGAGCGAGTAACGCTGATAGCCGGAGGCCGCGGCGGAGGACGGGGGAGGAACTGCGGAGCCCGAAGCACCACGAGGATAGCTGCGCATGTAGCTAGGAGGCGGCGGCGGTGGCGGCGGAGGCAGCAGCGACCGACGATTGCCCAGAGGGCTGCGCTCTCGGTAGTAGCGAGGGGCGACGGGAGGCGAGGCGGGTTGCTGCGAAGGCGGAGGACGCCGCTCAAAGGGGTCCCGGTCGTAAAAATGCGGGGCGGCGGCATACGGATCGTGGCGAACACCTCTCTCATATGCTTCGCGGTCATAGTAGGAGCGGGGAGGTGGCGGTGGGAGTGGTGGTGGCGGAAGACGACCTCGAGGCGGATAGAAATCGCCGAGTGGAGGACGCGGGGGCAGGTAAGGAGGATGGTGCGGATGGGGTGGATAGTGATGGGGAGGAGGGGGGAAATAGTCATCTCCTCTGCTATTTTTGGCTTGATTACTGCGAGAGAGTGACACAAAGATTTTTTGATCCTCCAATTTCGTATGATTAAGCTCCCTGATGGCCTCCAAGGCCTCGTTTTCCCTCTGCATATGAACAAATGCATAATTCTTCACAATATCACACTCCACCACCTTGCCATATGGCTGGAAGAGCTCCTTGATTTTGGAAGCTGTGACTCCCTCAGGTACGTTGCCCACGTAGATCTTGGTGGCGTTGCGCACCTTGGTGGTGGCGTACTCGACGGTGATGCGCGAGCCATTGAGCACTTGCTTGTGCAAGGCAGCAACAGCTTTCTGTGCTGCATCCTCCTCATCCATGTGCACAAAGCCATAATTCTTCAGGATGTCACAGTCAGAGACAACACCATGTTGTTCAAACAATGCACGCAGCTCTGCTTCGGTGGTTGCTGAAGCTACATTACCAACAAATATCTTCACCATTTTTAGTGGTTGCAATGAGGTTGGATTTTGGACAGGTTCCTTGGCAACTGGACACAGTCCCTAAAAGCAAAAAGAGATGTCAGAAATAACATCAAACTTTCACCAAACATCTGTGTTAACAGCGTTGCAAAATTGGGGACTTTGTTGCTAAATTTGGAGACTTTTTAGACCTGTTTACTGACCTTTGTCTCTAGGCTCTTATTTGAAATAAACACACTGACTTTTTGAGCAGACATCAATACAGCTCTTGTGGTGCCATGACTAAAGACAAGCTTTTCTTTTCGGTAATAAAAAAAGCTATATTATTTCCTATTCGGATAAAACTTTCTTTGCATCTATTCTGTTTTATTTTATGTATCTTCGGAAAAGCTTCCCTTTTCATGTAGCGTAGTTTAATAATATGTCAAATGATGATGACGCATGAATATGCAAAATAGTCCATGACGCACGTGGTGACTTCTTGAGCACGGATTAGCTACTTTCCCCTGAACAGAGCAGGCAACACAGGGTTAACTACAGGGTCCCACCCTCCCTCCACCAAATATGTGTTAGTAGTTTCATTTTTGTGAAACTACTAACATATATTTGTGGATCTCATTCGATGAATTTGTTTAATTTTTGTAAATCTCGCTGCGTTTATTTGTAGATCGTAATCTATTTATTTGGATTTATAAAACAATTCTAACCTCCATACAAAATGGCCGGAGAGATGACTCGTGACGATTTCATGTCGAAGACTCGCGATATTATATTCTCCGCATATCTACCACCCCAAAACAAAACAAACCGCTTTCCCAGTTTATCCATCAGGCTAAGTTATTTTTTAGTGCACTAGTCTCCGCCATGTTCACTGTTATGAACGGATAAGAAATAGATACAAAATGGACTCTTGGCGAAGAGGCAGAAACCATAACACAGCTAAACAACAAAAAAAAGCTTGACAAAACTTAACATTTCTTATTTTCCCCACACACACGATGCTACTCATTCAAACCAAGAGTTCTAACACAAACCAATTTTTAAAACGACCACGTAAAACCATGAAGAAAAAAACATTCAAACAACCGAGCGCATGTCCAATGGTAAAGCTAGCGTACAGCTAACACAAATCTATAGCTATTGTGATTTAGCCATCATGTTAGCTAGTCTTGACATCGCAAAATACCAAGAATATACTGTTATAACGACTCACTACGGTAGCCAAGCTGTTTGAGTGATTAAAACGTGTGAGAATAGCACAGACAGACGATTACTTCAGTAAATATAAACGAATTCTAGCTAGCTTAGCTATCTAGCTAACCTTTCAGTAAATATATGTTTGCATGAAGTAAACGGAAATCATTTGTACATTGCATATCAACACAACGAAAACGTTTAATGGATCAAACACATGAAAACTTACCACGAAAGCAGAACTACAACAACAAATACCCACTGGTTCCTTATTGTCAGTATTTCATTAGCTGTAGAGCCGGGAGTCGACCTTCAAATGAGTTGATTCTCCGTTCCCGCGCATCGTGACTCGGGAATCGACTCATATGCTTCGATTTGGCTCAAACTACATGAAGTTAATAAATGTGTTAAGATTGACACATCTAAATCTACTGTCAATCAAAATAGTATACTGTGATTATTATTATTATTAGTAGTAGTAGTATTTGTATTAAGAATCTACTGACTCATTAAATGGAATCTTTAAGTCCTATGACCGGGAGCCCACTTAGAGTCGACTCCCAAATTTACGGAACAATCGACTCCAGCTCGCTCTGTTCCAATGAGATAAAGTTTACCTCAAGTTGATTGCTTGCATTTGGCTATCGCTCCCTAGTGGTGGGCCCCTTCATTTACATCCGTCAACTGAAATGTATTGTTGTAAATAATCCGTCTCTTGTTATTTTTAAATTTAAAGACGGTCGGAGGAGGAAATATGTTGTATGTTGTTGACGCATCTCGAAAAAACCCTTTTTGTAGTCTCTCTATATAAATAAAAACTCGCTTAAAAATGGCAATAAAAC
The DNA here is from genome assembly GCF_023375685.1 of Ictalurus furcatus. Classification (NCBI taxonomy): domain Eukaryota; kingdom Metazoa; phylum Chordata; class Actinopteri; order Siluriformes; family Ictaluridae; genus Ictalurus; species Ictalurus furcatus. The sequence goes on from NC_071272.1 coordinate 13,074,364, forward strand.
TGCATTGCATTTTAGCCAACTTTTCAAACATATGTATGGTATAATCGGTAAACTTTATTAGTATAAATACATGTGTATAGCTCGGGTGTTTTGACATCATATTAGTTCACAGACTCATCAAAAATCGCATATCAACCCAAATAATCGTCAAAACGATTTGTAACTATTTACCAAAATCCAACCTTGACTTGGAATCAGACATGACATACACAGACCTTAAATGCTGTGTTTCACAACAGAGTTATTTTCTCTTTTCAACAATCCACCTCTGCCTCTCAGCCTCATAGAATGGAGACTGCTGAAACTCTGCCCATGTCATCTCTGCATTCATTCCCCGTGCCTGATACAGGGAGAGCACTTTAGCAGGACAGTAAATGTATTTGCCTGCCACTCCAGGGAAAGCAGTATGGATATGAGGTCTATTGGGTCCTTGTTTTAGTGGCTGGTGACAGAACCTGCACAGACGACCAGAGGATGGTCCACTAATGATTTCCTCTTGCCTCTCTCTTCAATCACCCTCTTCCTCTCTGCCCCCTCTGCTTAGAGGCCTCCAGCTCCCGCTGAAAGAAGGGAGTGTCTGCAAAATCTTCAAATGGCATTCTGGGGTTGGTCAGTCCCTCTGCAGAGTATGCTTCAAAGACTTTCCTGGAGCAGTAGAAGTATTTAACATCACCAGCCTGATAAAATAAATGCACCGAGGAGCCATCACCCAGGTAACGAGACTTTGGCTGACCACAAGCTAAACAGGATCTAATTTGTTTTTTTGGTGTCTGCTGCTGTTGTTGCAGGGCTGCCTGGTGCTTCTCTAGGATGTCTTTAACCATCTTCTCAACTGCTGCCTGTGTCAGAGGAATGTCTTTAGGAACATCTTTGAGGTGTTGACTTGTCTTGCAAAGAATGATTGTCTTTAATCCTTCTTGCCTCTTCAGATGGGTCCTGATGTAAATGACCTGATGGGGCTCTCCTGAAGGACACTTTGATTCTCCCAGGGGAAAAAAATGTTTTCTTCATGCTGACAGCCTGAGTAGTACCCATAGATATGAACAATTGAAATAAATAAATAAATAAAAGCATTTACATAGTTATGCATAATGTTTTGTAAACTAAAAATATGGCAATTGATTCTTTTAAAATGACTTGACAGGTTTCATGTTAGAGTAGAAGATCAATGACCCATATTTAATTATCCATCCATCCATCCATCTTCTACTGCTTACTCCTTCTTCACGGTCACGGGGAAGCTGGAGCCTATTGAAAAGATACACATCTACTCTAATATAATCTAACATAATATAATATAACCTAATCTAATATAATTGTGTGATCTGCTCACTTGTTACCAAAAGACCTTATTTTCATGTGTGTTTAATTACTGAACAACAACAGACACTGAACAATAGACAACAGAAACAATAGACAACAGAAATATCACTCGGCATACAAACGTATAATAATGTTTCTGAATTGACCCTATGTATATAGTTACAAACCATTCAAATGATATTCATAATATACCAATTTTTCTTTTGAGTAAATAATTGTACAGTTCACTTTACCTGTCGCCTTATTGTGCTTCTTTTCAGGTAAAATTACGAATGTTACCCTAACCCTAATCTGACGTCTCGGGGGCGGGGGGCAAACAAAAAGAGATGAAAGCCGAAAAAATAAAGCCGATGAAGTATTAACTGGTTGATAGGCAGCGGAGGCATTTCAAAATGTAGGTCTTCCAAAAAAAAAAAAAATCGGAACAGCACGATGGAATCAACATGTGGCCAAAAATATATTGCATCCGTAGTGATAAGAACTACCATTGAAAATGAACTGGAAAAGTTAAAGAAAGCTGCGCAGACGCAGTACATGTCAGTCTCCGTAGTGTAGTGGTTATCATGTTCGCCTCACAAGGTCCCCAGTTCGAAACCGGGCGGAAACACACGATCACCATTTCCCCCCCTCCGAGTTATGCTTAAATACGTTCAGTCTGAATTTGCTAATAACTTTGAATAACAAGAGACACTAAATCCTAACTATAAAGACAGCCACAAGGGAGGCACAGATCTTACACTTTATTTCATGATGAAATTTCCACCTTGCCAAAAGTCTCATTTCCCCCATAGCCTTTCATTTGGGCTTCATTAGATACATATCCGACCGTGACACTAAAGTAGGGTATGATGTAAAAAAAATGGTTTTAGCTTTTCAAAGTAGATCTACTTCACTATCTATAGTATACTGCTGGTCGCCATGGTTTCCGTGGAAAGGCCAGGCAAAGTCCTCCTCTGTCCACTCGGTGGCCATCTTGGCAACACTACCAGGCAGTTATTCTGAGTCCTAAAAGACCCTACTTAAAAGAGGACAGACCTATATTCCAGAAATGGATTGACAAGATGGCGTGAATAATGTGCGGTCTATGACTTAAAGGTGCAGTAGTCGATTTTTAAAAATTACTTGTACAAATAACCTGAAAGGTATGTTAATATATGATTTTTTAAATAAAAAAAACAACAAAAAAACAACAACAATGGGTTAAGCCATGACCTTAGCAAAAGTTTATAAAGTCAGTGAGAAAACGACTTCCGATCCGGAGTGCTTGTTTATGTTTGGATGTGCCTCCTGTTAATCATTTTATAGACATTATACTGTATAGGCCACCTAAGATCCTGTCGGCAGAGCTTTGCGAAAATAGTACTGTAGCTGCCATGTTGAGCTTGGTACACTGCCTCAGATCCTTCATATTTTCCAGCCACTGCAGTGGATCAGCTACCACAGGCACACACTAAGGCCTGGTTTACTCTTCCTCCTTTTACATGATGCCATTTCATTTGTCTTAATTTATGGATATGGTTTAGATTGCTGTCTTTCAAGGCAATCAATTGAAAACTGAGTTTCACCAAATTTGCACTGAATTCAAGTGAGACAGCTATGCTATTTATTGACAATGCAATTCTTATATAAAATTTAAATAATTCCAGGCACTTATATAATTCGAAGCCTGTAAGTCAAGGTTTACATTCTTGAGTCTTATTAGTCAGTCCATCCAGGAGTTTGTTTTTTTTTTGTGCAATTATTTTGGCCAAAAATGCTCGATTTTGGTGCGTCTTTATTCCAAATTTGCAGTGCAATTTGCGAAGCTTGTGCAGAAAATTACTTTAATTGGCGAAATTGCAATGCACAAAATTTATTTGCACGGTCTTTCGCAGAGATGTTTGTTGGTAAATGAGACCTTTTAGCTGTAGTCATGTTCGACACACGTCAATCAAAGAGGGCGTTGAGTGAACGTGTGTTCTGATGATATATGACATCTTGGCTCAAATCTGCGACAATTTTGAAAAACTGCAAGCTCCTTTTATTATTGCAGTTCAATTGATTTTGCATTAATTTCTGCGATCGCAAAATTGACTGATTAGGGAGTCTCAAATCTATCCACTTTTTTTTTTTTTTAATGAAAGCAACAGATTTACAAATAAAATCATTTGTATCCAGCTTCATAAATGAGGCCCAATGTGACTAAAAAGCATGTTTCCTGAGGTAATGGTACAACATTTGTTCAGTGAATACTTTCATTAACATGCCACACCTGATACCATTAAAACACATGAATCGCAATAACATTTAGTTGAAAAGCAAAACTTTTTGCAAAACAAGAGACAACAAAATCATCCAACTGTTTTATTCTTATAATATAATCTTCTCCAGAAAAAAAAGGCAACAAAAACACAGACTCATTCCAGTGCAGCACATTGAAACCAACCAGCAACTCTTAATTACACTACAATCCACCAATAATTACTTAATTGGCCCTTAATTAGATTTTGACATATGACCCGTGCAGCAGGAAGTGAAAAGAAAAAACGTAATTGTCTGGACTTAGAGTGCAGAGAGGTGATCCACCGCCAGAGCACCAAGGGTTCAAGTGTGCGCTTCCATTTCAGATCAGATAAGACACGTTACTGTGATGTACACGGGAGTGTGGAGGCTGAGAATGTGAACCACAGTAAGATGAATGAATATTCAAATTTCACTATGGCTCTACTAAAATGTGCGTAGTACTTCAGTCTCAGTTACCCATCACTAAGCGTGCTGTACATTCAGTGTCAAAACCACCAATCTACCTCTGTTCAAAAACGGTAATTTGGAACTGGAAGAAAAAGAAAAAAAATAAATCAAGTAAAAGGGGGGGGGGCTGGGGATTAGAGCGTGTTGAGACAGTTGCTGGTTTGAGTTTGTAGTATAAGAATCACCAGCAAACACTGTTCAGTTCAATAATTACATAAATGTCCTTCCTCCATCACTATACTGTTTAAACAGAAAACGACTTGAGGAGCAAGGAGAAACCACAAAACTGGAAACAAAACAAAATCGCCACAAATAAAAGATGACAACAAAATACAGGTGGGGTGGGGGGTGATGTAGGGACAGAAAACCCAAACCAAGGAAGCACCTCCCACTAAAAATAATAAAAAATAAAAATAAATTCAAGGTGGCCCTCAAAACATCTATACACACACACACACACACACACACACACACACACACACACACACACACACACACACACACACAGACCAGCCTCCCCACCAAGCTGTGCTAACCATCCTGCATCATTTACAGTCTTTAAACTCTTCAGTGTCCACGCTTCTGATGGCGCCACTTTGTCCATCTTCTCCTAATGCACATATGGGCTACAGCTCTCACATCTGCCACAATTCGGTATTAGCTTCATCCCCAAATCATGTTTCTATGCTCACAGCTTAAGCTCGTTGGCAATCTTGGAGGCGATGTTCTTGAAGGCGATGGAGCTGCCCGAGATTCGTTTGAAGCGCACGCCGTTGAGGGAGAGGCGGGGCAGCTTGCACACCTCCATCTCCCACTGAACGAAGTCATCACGTGAAGGATTCCCTGAGTTGCAGAGCAGCATGAAGCGCTCGCGCAGCTCATAATCGCAGCTGTTGGAGTCCAGAACTTTCCGGATCTCCTTCATCATCTCGTTGGGCTCCATGGACGAAGTGGTCTTCATGCTCCACGTGAAGCGCAGTGAACGTGGCTTGATGTCCTTGGAGGACTGGGTGGACGAGGGTGTGCTGGACACAGGAGAGGAGGATGACACAGAGTCCCTGTTCTCATCCCCCGCTGATCCCTGGGTGCCTTTCTCCAGCTTTTCTGCAGTGCTCAACATGGGTCTTGGGCAGAGGTGATGAGAGGAGACAAACAAAGGAGAAGGTGAACAAAAGGAGGATAAATTATTAAAGACACAGTAAACATAATGCTCATTTAGGACTGCACAATCTTATCCACTGAAGCAACGCTCACATACTTATAAGAACACAGACATTTCCATCTGAATTGTACATAGGGAAACATGATTAACTCAAAAATAAAATGTGACATTATGATGGGGAGCTACAATGCAGTCAAACCACTTTGGCATCCTTTTAACAAAAATCAATTTGAGTAAAAAAAAAAAAAAATGTATTCACTAAAATCCTTGAATTGACTAGTACTAATGCTGATCTACTGGTGGTTAGCTGGGTGAAATCTAACAATCAAGGTTAAGAACTCTGCAAGTCTATAGATCCAAGTGATTCTCTTCATAGGGACACACTGTCAAGCTTCAATTCTTGTTCATTAAAATGTTAGAAATTATTCATTAATTCTTAGAGACAAATTAAGAGTTATAACCAATTACATTCAATGTATTGATCATGTTTAAACATTGTAATGATCATTACTTAATTGTTGTCCTCACCTGCTGGCCTCATCTCGACCCTCTCCCTCATACGGACTCCTCAAAGAAAACCGGCACAAGTTTAGTCTATTAATCACTTTTTTCATGCTCTTGTTACTGGCCATTAAACAGAACTAACACCTGTATTACTACCTCTGGCTACAGGTTCCTGATACGAGTTTAGATTCTTCAAATAATAACAGTATTGGAATAATATTAAAGTACCTCTGAACTAAAAACAAAAAATATATATATATTAAATGGTTAAGACTCCATTAACACTGACTATGTTCCATCATAGAGTTTGGTATTTGGATAAACTTTGTAAAATTAATTATTAGTTAAAAATAAATAAATAAACTTGCATGAAAAAAAAAAAAGGTCTGAATGGAGTTGCATACAAGTTTAATTTGGGAGGTCATAAAGTGACTCAGCTAATGTTAGTGATAAACAAAACTGTGGTCATCATTAATATTTATTATTTTATTTATAGCCGACCCTTGGGGGAAATATTTTTAAAAATAGGTATATATATATATATATATATATATATATATATATAAAAATAAACAAGGTTCGTACAGATGCTTCATAATGAAATTCCAGGACTTTCAAAGACTTTCATGCACTATTTGTTTTCAAGGACTATACAAGAGATGTCATACATATTCTTTATTTCTTCTTTTTAAATTATTATAATTATTATTAATAATAATAATAAATCAATTTTTATATGGCACCTTTTGCAGCCATGCTGGACAAAATGTGCATTTCCCAGTCATTGCTTCATCTTCACCATAATGTTAATGTACAGGGTGTCCCAAAAGTTTCCACACACAGGAGTTTCATTTTTTTTTTTTCCCAGATAGCATTTAAGACTACCTTTGACAAAAGAAGAATGTATTGAAATCATTCTCAGGCGGGAAGTTGTTGCAAGGTTGAGATGGACTTTAACAGGAAACATGGCAAGCACATCACACACGACACTGTTGCCAAACTAGTAGCCAGAGTTGGGAGAGACGACTCCATGTGTGTTTACAAAGAAATGGCAATCATGTAGAGGATGTTTTGTTTAAAAAATTATTTTTGTTAAATTTCCCTAAAAAAAAATTTTTTTTTAAATTATTTCCCCTATGTATGGAGACTTTTGGGACTCCTTGTACTCCAGGTGAGTAACAGGAGAACTGTTGCCAGCAGCTTTCAATGCAAAGTCGCTAAATGTGACTAGATGATGTCATGCGCTAATTAGCATATCCATTACATCATCGTGTCGCAAAAGAGCTGTCTCTTAAAATGAATGAGTGAATAGCGGGAGGAGGGGGAGGGGCTGCAGCAGGGAGTCATATTGAGTGAAAGGATTGTTTCTTTCAAAAATAAACACTAAAGTTATTTAGCAATTTCGTATTTATTTACTTTTTATAATTCAAGCACTTTTTAAAGCACCACTAGATTAAAAAATGGCTATTTTCAAGGTTTTGCAGTACTTAAATTTCAAAAAGCCAAATTCAAGCACCTGGTACAGACCCTGTATAAATATATATGTTTTAAAATGACATTTTCAGGAGTACTTTAATATTAGACCCACACTGAGTATAACCATACAATTTTAATAGGTTACCAGGCTAATCTTACATTAACAAGAACTAATGTACTAAAAGCTTAGCATGGTCTAGACATTTGCTTCAACAGTGATTTCAATAAGCATTAGCAGTCTTGGGAGTAAAGAGAATAAAAGGGCAATAAACAGATCAGCACAAAAACAGACTTCAAGTGGTGAACCACTTCCATTTCCTCACTGCAGAGAACGGGGAAGCGCAAGCCAGAAAACATTGCTGCAACAGTCCCTCCACCACATACATCGTAGAGCCTCCTCTCTCAAACCCTCCAACCTTCAAGGAGTAGCACACACCCCTTTACTCACTTTACACACACACACACACACACAGTACATTTCTGTAAAATTCGACATCTAGTGTTTATTAGTACAAACACATTTTAAGCACTAATTTTTGAGCAATTAACCAAGAACTAAAACTTAAGCTAGGATGTTTAAAAAAAAATCAGTTAAGAGATTCCGACTTGTAAAAAGCGTTCAGGTATTTGTAGAACTTGTCATTATAACTGCTGCAACGTCATGCGGAAACACTCAAAATGGCAGCAGATTTAGCAGTAAAATGTAGTTAGGTCGTTGTTTTGTAATATTCATGTAATAATTCATATAATTGACTATTACTAATGTCTTAATGCAAGATTAATCAGAAAATAAATGAAATACATACATACATGTACAATACATACATGTAATTATGTATTTTGCAGATCGTCTCGCACGGATTCATTTTGGAGTACAGAACCCAATGTTGTCAACTAGTAATTATGGTAATTCCGACATGGCTTTAACACAGCATTTGTTCCTAGTAAAAACTCACTCATTAGAACATTAATTTGTAAATTATTATTATTATACCAAAGCACTGTTGAATTCTCAAATCTGACTGGTCAGAATTCATTCCAATCGCAGGTTTATACTAACGAGTCTCATCTTCAGACTAGAGAACGTTTTGCTTTGCGGTTTCTCTAAGGCCTCGTTCACACCCTGACATTAACGTGCATCCTGGGTGACAAGATCAGAAGTCATAGCCGAGACTCAACTGGACTTATGAACGCGTCTTGACTGACCACTTGTATTTCATACAGTGTTTCCTCTGGAGAATTGCTGTCATGTACATTTATAACATCAGCCAATTTATTTTCAGGCAGAAGTGTCCTACGAATCGTATCTCGTACCTTTACAGACAGTCTCAAACATTTGAATCATGTGGTTTTAAAAATAAATGCAACAAGTTGAGCTAAGAAAAGCTGCTGAATTCATGCCTGCTGATATAGCTTCACCTTTATCCATTAACCTAGCGGCAGTGAGGTAATTTCCAAACTGTCTTGTAATGATTACGTATTTTCCGGCTAGGGCAATGAAGCAGTCGATTAGTTGGTCCTTTGATGCTGTCTGGGAGAGAATGAGACGCATTCATGTTTACACTACAAATGTGACGTTTGAGTGAACTTAAGTGCGTCACTTAGAGTGACCACTGTGAGCCGATCACCCAGGACGTCCTGCATGTTAATGCCACGAGTGAACTTCTTAACTTGAAGAGAGAGAAAAGTGAAGGAACAGTTTCTAGCTGCTATAATGTAAGTAATAACAGGAACTAACTTGTTTTGTGGACATTCGTCAACATTAAACATAACCATAAACCGATAAAAGTATGATGTGTCCTCGTTTAATAAAAAAAAAAAATGTTAGTGTTGGCAATTTGTTATGGTGTAAGAGACAAACACAGCAGGATGTGCTGTTCTGGGGTTGGGGGGGGGGGGGGGGGGCAGGGCAACTTTGGGGTGGTCATGACCCTCCACTTCGCATCATGTCGCATAACACCACCCCATCGTTGATTAATTTCCTATAATAGCATGAACCAAAGTGTTTTATTCCTTACATATAAACTGCACTGCTTCCCCAAACAGGGCTATGCAATAATTTGGGTTGTTCCACTTGAGGCTTGCATTTGTTGTTCTTATTTAGAAATATCATGAGTGGAACCATAGAAAGCCTTCCGATTTATACCATTACGTTATAGCCAAAAATCTAATTTCATTCACAGTGTCTTGCAAACCCTGTATAGAAAGAAATGAATATTAATATGCATAACATCACATCCCTTCAATACATTAATTTTTCCTAAAGGTGTGAATTCCTTACTGGCAGCCGTATAAGGAACTGTAGTGAGGTGCGTGCATACAAACTCCGAGAGGCTGAGAAGGCGAATACACCGAGGGCAGACAAGACGAGGCCAGAAGACAGACAAAAGCAGCACATCAGCTCCTATACAGGTGGTTTAGTTTAGCCATTAGGACAACTTCAGTAATAGACACAGAACTAGTTTTGTCAGGTTTCAGAGTGTTTTCATCTGAAGCATGTGTGACTTTGAGGAGTCGGTCATTGTAGTTACTTAACTGCATTGTAGGAGATTTGCATGAAAACAGCACAGACTATGGCACAGGGAGACCTATTCACGAGGTCTGAGGCACAACAAACACTGACTGGAGTCAACAGCCCCAACAAAAGGGTGAGATGTGAATGGAAAAGGGATCAGAGTTATTCACTGAGGGAGGAGAAGCGAAGGGAGGAGGAGAAGACTGGAGAAGGAGCGAGCTGGACAATGGACGCAGGGTATTAGTAAAAGGCAAAACCGTAGAGAGATGTATGAAATATTCACAAAAAAAAAAAAAAACATCCCTTGCATTGAAAGACCACAGAAGGAAAAAAAGAGCACAAAAAAGTTTTTGCGATGATTCAAGGGTTTTGGTATTGCCTACCTTCTGGGGAATCTGAATGAGAGATTTCTACAAGGGAAAAAAAAAAAAAGATGGGGAAGAAAAAAAAAGTGTGTTCTCAAATGTGAAGAAAAAACATAGGAAATCTGCAACAAAAAAGTATTAAGTAAGACATAAAATCCCAGGTGGCCTGTCAGGTGAACGGAGAGCTGCCGTGAGAGGAATGAAGGGTTAACTGGACGTAGGGCACAGAACAGGGGTCGCATTAAGCAATTATGTTATTATAGCTGGAATTTTGTAGTAGTTATGAAAAATGGATTTATCTTAAACATTGGGTGTTTTTGGGGATCACAAAGATTAATGAGATTTGGGGGGGGGGGGGGGGGGGGGATTGGGGGTCCATGAGCATGATTAGATCCATTATGGCATTTCTCACAGTGAAACCCATCCCTGCTCCAAGAGCCCATCATTACGAGGAACCAGTTCATAGCCACAGATATCTGTGCCACTCCAAACCAGCTTGTCCTGAAAGAAGGGAGTAACTGCAAAGTCAACAGGCCAAAATGGGTGAACTCTGATCGGATATCCTCGCATCCCACAATAATGATCTGGCAAATTTTAAAGAAGCACTTGGTAAAACGTCTTGAAAGAATTCAGCCAGCATTTCTTCTTAATACCTGGACAAAGTGAGCGAGTACTGATGACTTTGGAATAAGGTGATAAAGACCTCCATTGCTGACAATCATGCCCTGCTTCAATACTGGGTTTAAGACACCCTTGTCCTTGGTCTACACTGAAACACAGCTGTGTCTACCATTCTTTATATAGATGTGAAAAGGAAATTCTACTCATGAAGCCTACATGTCTTCACTTGAGGTATCAGAGTTATGCAAGGGCCCTCAAGAAGATGTTGAGGATTCTACCAAGGAACTGCATTAATACAGGGCTTCAGAGTTATAGTGAGAGAAGCCTAACACAAACCTAAACCTGAACTGAACATTCTGATGGATTTTAATGGAAAAATGAAATGTGTTTTGGGAAAACCCACAGATTGTCTGCTTTTCCTGAAAGTTGTTTATGATTTGTCTAGTAAATCCTAGGCAGACAAGTGTCTTTAAAAGCCTCCAACTCCAACTGATTAGTATCAGTGGCTAAATTAAGGATAATCTAACAATCCAGTGTTCTAGAAAGTTAAGCATACATTACCAAGAACCACCTACATCCACAGGAAAAGGCAATTTGAGTAATGGATGACCAACAACAGACCTATTCCAGTAGCCTATCAGCAAACATACAAGTTTCTCTCGTATCTTCACTCAACACCAACTACATTTGAAGCCCAGGGAGTGGCAGGGGACAAAACTGTCCATGCTCTCTTGGTGGGAGAGACGTCATAGTGTCTTCCCTGTCAATCACCGCAACACTAGCCAATCACTGGCATATGTGAACTCATGTAAGAGGAAGAGGGCAGATGGTGCTTTCCTCAGAGTGTGTTGCACCGCCTTGCGGTGCAGCATAAGTAGCTGTTGGAAAAGACATACTTGGATGGCGTCACGTGTCTCTGAGGAAGCACGTTAGCCTTCACCATACCCAGTTTGTAGCCGTCGTATGATGGGGAGAGCTCGTTTGAGGGTGGGAATTGGCAGGTGACCAAATTTGGGGGAAAGAGTATAAAACATTAACATACATGGAAGTGCTGAGAGCCAATCAGATTACCTTCAAGATCCTAAGACGCTCTGTGTGAGGCTGGTAGGTTTTGACATTTAGAAAACGGCAACATTAAAAGACAACTGTTCGGCTCTTAAACAGCATCCTAAAGGTTTGCTGACTCCCTAAACCCATACCAGCTCCCATAGCTTGTCAGAGGAAATGAGCTTTGTGTCCTGATTGCGGACAAGGACAGCAATATAGCCACTGAAGGTCTTGCTGCCCTCTCCTGACTTATTTATTTATTCTAACTGCGTAAAGCGCCTGTGGAGATTCCCTGACAACTCTTCCTGTCAACAGCCTGCAACTTCCTCATTCCTCTGGGAGAAAAATCCCAAAGCATTAAACTAAACATTGAACCTGCTTTACCTTCTGTGCCAAAAGGCACTCGTATGGTTCAGTTGATAGCCAATTCTACTAAAGGAGGCATTTACTTCCTTATCCCAAATTTGCTCAACTAGCTCATTTTGTCAGTTTGCTTGTTGTGCTCAGATGCACACTATTTGTAAAAAAAGATCAAGTACTTTCACGTTGCCTTGACGCTAAACCTTTGTTCGAAACGTTGCAATTTTTCAAATTGTAACCCACAAAACTGTCCCAAAAATGGGAAGTCATGTTTTTTCTCATCCCCCGAACGTACATAAACATTTTATATCCAGTAAATTAACTGTAATAAAGCTAAACCGTCTCCACTGTTTTGAACTCACCTGCGCACAAATTTGGAGGTGAATTTGCTGAAGATGCCAGTACCAGTGCGACGGACCTGGCTGTTCCCGTGAGAGAGCGAAGGGGAGGCTGGGGGCCCGTTGTAGGTTGAGGCGTGCTGGTCGCGTGAGGCTCTCTGTTGGCCTGCGTGGAAAGTGCTTCTGCTCGTCACCCCTCTGGGGAAGTTGGTGCGGTCTGCTACCGTGGAGTTGCTTATGTTGTTGGTTGAAGGAGACACCACTGGAACTCTTTGTGGAACGGTGCTGTTTTTAAAAACAAGATTAGTTTATTAGTGTTGCCATGCATATCCTCATCATCATCATATTTTCTCACACTGGAAGCAGCTGATTTAGTGTAAAAATTTAGAACATTTAAAATTGCAAAATGTAAAAAAAAAATAATAATAATTAAAACTTAATACTTTCAGTATTAAATAATGTCATTTTTGTCACTGTTGAAAGAACAACTGAACTGCATTTTTTTTTTAAGATTTAGAAAACCTGAATATCACAGTGGTGTGTAGAAATGTTTTCAAATATCTTGAAAATTGTTTGTCATATCATCCACCCCTACTCATACACTTAGATTTTTACTAAGGGAAAAGTCTAAAATATCCATTTTTCATATTAAAAATCTATCATTTTCAGCTTAATATTAATTTCTTTATAAATTCTGCTGCTTTAACTGATGGCAATTTCAATAATTATTGCACAGCGCACAAAAAATAAAGTGCACGGGTATGTATAGCAAGAGCAATTAATGTATGACATAACTTATAGCCCTGGCTGATTGTCCATCTCCAGAAAGTCCATCTCCATTGCTTTGAAAATTTTAACAAAAAACTTCCCCAACTTCCATAACTAACAATTATACTTTCTCGCTCTCTCTCTTCTCTGCTCATTTCAGCTGTGTTGGAAACTAAGAGCATTGGCAATGGGGGGGGGGGGGTGTTCCATTTCTGTCAGCTTGTTTTTCAAGATATTGCATAGGTCAGATACGCCTCTAATTCATTAAACCATTCTTATTTGCACATAGGCTAAGCACCTTTAATACTAATTATACTCTTAAAACAGCTCCAATTCCCTTAGCCTCATGTTTTCCGAAAATAAACTTGTGCACTAATTACATTACATTGTGGCTTACAACTGGAGTCTTCATTCATTCTGTCGTTATTATATCCACTAATGTCCTGCTTCTTCTTCCACTAATGTCCTGCTTCATCGTTTCTTCACAACGTTTTCCCTTTTGACTTCCTGACCGAGAAGTCTGCTTAATTTTGATACATACACGTTCACTTAAACTCACGCAAGTCATGATATCAATCGAGAGGCTTTAGTAGGGATCTCATATTCTTGCACTGAAGTGAGGATTTGGGGCACACTCAAAAAAATGCTCAGGAGCAACTGCCTGCTTTCTTGGATCCTCCTTTTTCATGTAGTTATTAATGAAGTATGAAGTAATGACCACATATTGAGCTAAAATGGTTGTGTATCATTATACTTAACCAACTGGGCTAGCAAGTCCTAAGTAACTACTTAAATCCCAGTGAACCAATTAAAAATAGCAATACTGTAGAAAAGTTAATTTCATGCTATTAAATATAGCTGTTCTACAATACAACCATTCTGAATTTCATTCATATTTTGTACAGGGTTTGTTTGTGGAATTTCTTGACCAAAGAATTTCAGTATTCAAAGACAGACATACATGAATGAAATAAAAACCAGGCATGCAACATGGGCAGAATCTTAAATCCATGCCAGGCCAGAGTTTAATGGCAAGTTAGCAGCCATGGGCATAAACCTTAACTTACCATGTTCAAACCACTCACATGCATTTTAATGTTAAGTCACAGATGTCCCATTCCATTAACAGAATCAAACTCTGTTGTTAGTTAGTGTGGTTTGAATCAAAACTCAAGACACCCACTTGAGGAGGAAAGGTTTCACCTAATATCATGCAGAACTGTAACCATACTACTTTAGTGAACTAAACTCACGTGTAGCAAAATGCTGTGACATACACCGTCTGCGTTTGTTAGAATGTGCATGCTGAATGAGGATGATGTTAGCAGTGCATCTGTGTTGTGTGTGTGTGTGAGTGGAAGATTTTTCTCAGGAGAAAGAGTGAGAAAGAGACGGACGCAGGCTGATACAGGGGTGCACTCTGAGGCAGAGAGTCGAGGCAGCAGGCACTGACAAGTGTGTGGGAGGAGAGCTATAACATACTGCCGTCTGATGCCAAACCTCAAACCACATCACAAATGCTGTTAGAGATGAGCGGAAAATGCACTTTCACACTGATCAGACTGAGACCATCGCTACCATCTCACAAGAACTGGAGCAGAATTTGATGTGAGAAGCAGTTCTATAATCAGTGTGAAAATGCAACTTACGACTGGATTCGTCCGCTGGGAATGAGGGTGAGATATGAAGCAGGAAGCATGGCGTTATAATACACCAGGAAACATATGAAAGTTTTGTGAAAGGTGGTGAAAGTTCAATATGAAAGAGGTTCTTGAGGTAAGGAGCAAGTGGTGGTCTGGTGTCCAAAGCATCTGCAGCACACTTTGAGCATGCTATTACTGACAACAAAGCAAAGACGAACAGTCAGTGAGATAATAGAGAATAATGTAATCTCTGTTATCTGAAGATCCTGGTGTCGTGAGCAGGTCTGCTCTTTGGCTCCAGCCCAGCACGGAAGCTGTGCCGCCACTTGCCTGGGAAGATGTGCATGGAGGTCTGGGGAGTTGGGGTGGGCCGAGGTGGACAGGGACTTGTGGTGGCGGGGGCGGGAGGAAGAAGCGGAAGTTAGAACAGCAGCTGCCGAGGCGGTAGAGGCGCGGGACCCTGGTGTGCTCAAGCTGGGGGGAGAAACATCCACAAACTCCCTCCTCGAACCGCCACACAGGGGGGCGGCAGGAGAGGAGTGTGAAGTGCACGTGTTAGAGAAAAGCTCATGGAAGGATGGATGGCTGGCTGGAGGGACACGGAATTACAACAAAAAGTTCAATACGATGTTGTGTTATGTGGTGTTGATAATGCAGGCTGGGCTTTGCATGGGCCTAGTTTGGTTAGAAGCACATTACTCTTAGTCATTCAGCACAAAGACAAACTTCAAACATCTCACTAAAGCAAATAAACTATAGGGTATTTTCCACTGCACAAAGCACCAAAAAGCTGGAGTGGTTCTTCTTCCAGTACCAAAGGTCTCTGGTGTACGGTTTCTGCTCAAGATAGCGTTAAGAGTTACAAAAAAAAAAGTTAACGTCAATTTCTCACGCATGACAGTTTCTCTACACAGTCATGTCACTATTCCACGCTTACAAATACATTTGTGTCAGCGCAGTTCACGCCACCTTGTGCTCATTTTTAATGGCCACGCTCACCAAGTCAGGTTACTTGTATTGTACAAAGACGCTGTAGTTCCTCTGCTTAATACGCTACATGGCAAGTTTGTGGACACATGACCATATCACTTATATGCACTTGTTGAACACCCCATTCCAGATTTATTCTCCCTTGGCTGTTATAAATAATCCCCACTCTTCTGGGAAGGCTTTCTACTAGATTATGGAGTGCGGCTGTGGGGATGTGTGACCGTTCAGCCACCTGAGCATTAGTGAAGTCAGGCACTGATATCTAGGGTGCAATCGGCATTCCAGTTAATCCCAATGCTGCTCAGTGGGGTTGTGATCACGGCTCTAAGACAAAGACATTCTATACAACTGTGTGCTGCCAACTTTGTGGCAACAGTCTGGGGATGAACCACGTGTGTGACGATCAGGTGCCTGCATACTTTGTGCCATATCATGTATTTTCACAGAGCACAGTGTAGCGTTTGCTTTGCTTGGATTGCAATCGTTAATTGTAAAATACATCTGGATCGCCATCATTTTATGGTGTCTGTTCATTAGAGCAGAAACAACATACACTAAGCTTACGTCCTATTGCATAGCAAATGTTGGTATTGGAGTGCATGTTGCTGAACTGATGGATTGTTTCAGTTGTCTTTCCGGTTGTTGGCCCCCGATTAGGACGACCCTTGTTTTTCCAGTGTGCAATGAAAAAAAATGCTGCAAATCACTAAGCACAAATCAAGAATCAGACAGGCATAATGTGTACACTTTGATGATCTGACTGTTCATCAGATAAATTAAACTAGGT
The DNA here is from genome assembly GCF_023375685.1 of Ictalurus furcatus. Classification (NCBI taxonomy): domain Eukaryota; kingdom Metazoa; phylum Chordata; class Actinopteri; order Siluriformes; family Ictaluridae; genus Ictalurus; species Ictalurus furcatus. The sequence goes on from NC_071272.1 coordinate 13,090,993, forward strand.
TAAACAAATGATAATTCAATTATTTGGTACATTTGCCTGGAAAAGCAAAAGAAAAAAAAGAGGGGGGGGGGAAATCAACAGGCTGCAGGATTAATGCATTCAAGTAAGAGCAGACAGAATTTGTATATTAAAGCAAATTTGCATGCAGGTGCATGTGTGTGTGCACCACAGAAGCGTCACCTTAAACACCAGGTGCACAGGCATCAGGCTATGAGGAGGTAAATAGATGAAAGATCATTCTTGCATGTAAATAAGGTGTGTGTGTGTGTGTTGGAAAGGACTGTGCTTGACTCAGCACTATGGTACCCAAGTCTTTGCTATTATGCAACTTAAACACACTAATCCCAAGCAGTGTGGTGTATCCTTCTTCCTTCATCTGCCAGAAGTACAGAGTGCATGCTCCACTCTCACCCTCCCAACCCACTCACACGTGCACTGCCTAATCCAACCGTGCACTGCCTAGTGCACTTCCTAATCTACCCGCGCACTGCCTAGTGCACTCCCTAATCCACCCGCGCACTGCCTAATCCACCCGCGCACTGCCTAGTGCACTCCCTAATCCACCCGCGCACTGCCTAATCCACTCACACTATCTACTTGCACACCACCATCCACGCTCTCCTGATATTCACTCACACACACTATCCACTTGCACACTCTAACCACTCGTGCACAATGCATTCAATTGCGCTCTCCTTCTATCCACTCTCACACGCACTATACAAACTAAATCTTTTTCTATCCACTCGAGCACACTCTACCACTCGCATTTTTAAGTAAACAACTTACAAAAGAAAGGAAAAAAAACAGCGGTCTGTATTTATTCATTTAAGTTCACAGCACAACTATATTACCATCCACGTAACTTTCTGGTACAAATTTGCCTTCGAACTTTAGGAGACAAGGCCTAGAGGGCAGAATAATGCAAAGTTCAAGATGGCTGCTCCCATAATGATAGAGTTTTGCTTGTTGTTGCGCATAACAGTAAGTAATGCTATGTCCTAAACCACACTGTTTAGCCTGCGTAACATTACTCGAGGATGGATTTGGTTTGAGGCATATATTTAAACATATTTACAGAAACGACTTCAGGTGGGGACTTTTTTTTTAGTCAGTAACTGCACTAGCTCCAGTGCGAAACTAAAGGCCTTGGTTGATTTGGGGTATAAAAAAAAAAAAAGAAAAAAAAGAAAAAAAAAAAAAACCCCAAAACACAGGCCAGATTTCAGCCTCATGCTGTGCTGAACATGCACGAGTGTGAGCCATTCCACTTCACAAATACACAACACCTCAAACATAGGGTGCACATGCAAAATAAGACATCCACAACATGACCGTACAGGCGTACTGGTTAGTATAATGCATGTGTGCGTGCTTTTCTTCACTATAGTGTGTGTTTAAGGATTTAAATTCGTACCTGTCCTTGCCATTCTGTACACCGAGGGTAGATCTCTCAGGACCTGGAGAGCTTCTCCCACGACTCGTACCAGTTGAAAGTATGCTGTTCTGTATGGCACAGAAAGGAGCGATCAGCATCAATCAGGGTTACGTTAGAACTGCCAACTCCACTACTGTTAACAGGAAGGAAACGTGAACTAACGGTGGACGGGGTCGGGGTTTTCTTTCGATCGGCTGTAGTCAGCGGGCTTGCAGGAACTTTAGCGGAGCTGCCTGAGCTTTTCCTCCCGTAGTCTTCAGCGATGTGCTTACTGTCGCCCTGAGAGCGCTTAACTGACACAGACAAACCTGGAGCAGGGACAGAGAGAGAGAAAGAAAGAAAGAATGAAAGAAATGACATGTATAAATGTAAGCATGAAATGCAAAATTTAATCCAAACAACTTCTAAATGATCTCAACACGTCTTACTTTGGTCTGTGGATCGGCGCGGCTTCTGGTTGGAGGTACTGCGTTGTACCTTGTGAGAAGGTGATTGTGCATTGTTTGTGAGGTCAATGCTTGGGCGGGGCTTTATGGAGAGCTCGTCCAGCTGGGGTAGAAAGCATTGAGCATTAATACTGAAAGAAAGTAGGGCTGCCACAACACTGAAATCATGATGATAAAGGATTTGTTTTCACAGTATACATCTTAAACCTGTATTCCTTAACACGCATAAATCTCGATCACAACAAAACTGCCCTATGTCGTATCAATACCTTTATACAGACGTACAGCGTGACAGGGCAAACAGATGTACAATTAACTAACGCTGGTTAAACACATCACTAATAATGTTCAGGATTACAACTGAAATCTAATTATGCAGAGTGAAAAGAAAATAAACTATACCCATAACAGATACACATAATATATAAGTGTGTGAGAATTAACATTTACATGCATTTGCAGACCTGCCAACCCGGATAAAGAAACACGTACCACGTGTGAGAACTACGGATTATTTTCTAGTGTCTACAACTTAGTTACATTTGTTTTAGTTAAGATTAAAACACTAGAAAATTTTACATGCACACTCACCCTCTTACAATTCTAGGGAGAAAGAAAATGAAAATGGAAAAAAGAAAAAAAAAAAAAAAAATACAGCACACAGCAATTAATAATTAAAGGGTCTCCATCTTAATTAAAACGGCGACAGCTTTCCTCCCAAGTGGCTGGTGGTTACCATAAAACCCCTTATATATGCTCACTCCAGTTTCTATCACAACCGTGCCGTCACTGCAGATGCAGTCAAACATGTGCAGGAGCGTGAACAACTTTATTTATTCACTTTCGATTTAATCAGCAAAATGTTAGATGTAAAAACTTTATTGTAGGCCTGTTTAATCTTTTTTTTCCAGTCAATACTAAACTTATGGTTTAAAAATGTGACATTTTTGACCATTTTCTTCAGTTTATTATATTTATTTAGGGATGCCACCAAATATTTTCAGATTTTAACTATATACCCATCTAAGGTTAGCTAAAAATACATTTACAGATTTTATTTTGCATTAACAAACAATCTCCAATTTCCTTGCCAGAAAGCGAGGGGTACGACTTTCAAGCATGAAAAGCAAGTCAAAATAAGAGCACTGGCAAAAAGATTACTACAGTGAGATGGGGAAGGGGACACGGCTTCCAAGGGCTGTCAGGTAATATCAGAGACACCTGCACAACTGTCAATCATATCAGATTCATATGTCGATTGGTTCATCTGCTGTTTTTTCTGGGGAGGTGACCTTTTGAGTGATAACTTGCAGCATCGTATTACAGTGTTAAAATGTGGAGCGTCTATGTAAAACACAAAGTTTGTCAGATCTAAATTTGTTGCGGAAAAGTTCAAGAAACGTTATCCAAAATACACACAGGACGTTTTTATTTACACGTCTGCATACCTCTGAATTCCTATAGTCCAGTAATAGGTAAGTAGCCATGATTTCATCATACTTCTGGTTGACAAGGGAGTCTTGTATCTCATCTTGTGCGTATCCCATTTGTAGCATGATATCTGGTGAGGGTGGAAACGGATAAAAGGAAAAGTTACAATAAAAATAAAAACAAACAAACTGGCAAGTAAACACGATAACTCATGAAATAGGAGACACTGAGGACACTAAAATGGACAAAAGCACACACAACCAATGCCAAATCTGCACCTCTGAGGCTGCATCCCCTTCCACCCTCTCGCCCTCCCACAACTGCCCGGCCCACCAACACCAGACGTCTGCCCCACCTCTCTTCCAACCCCCTGCACTGCCGGGGTGCTGACCTGTCCTCTTGGGGTCCTTGTAGTCGGGCTGCGGCTCAATGTAAGGCATCAACTCCTCCTCCTCATGGCCCACATTCATCCAGCGGTCAGTCATGATCTGCTGCTGGATGCACGCACAAAGAGACAGAAACAAAACATAGCACAGGTGCAGTTTAAAGTTGGGACTGGAGTGGACACTAACTATTCCACTAAAGGTAGAATTTTGGAGTCCAGATTGAGTAGACTACATTTTCTCACAAACTACGGCGTGACCCGTCAGCACACAGCAGCACCATTACAAACCTCAAGGCTTCCTCGCTTGGTGGGGTTGAGAATAAGAAATTTCTTCAGCAAGTTCTCACAGTCTGTGGACATGTAGAACGGGATTCGGTACTTCCCTCTTAACACGCGTTCGCGCAGCTCCTGCCAAATCAAGTACAACCCCTCTTTAGATCAGCATTCTAAACCCTTCAAGCTCCCCATGACGTGACACCGCCGCATACCGCCAGCTCACCTTCAGGTTCTGGCCATCGAAAGGCAGCGAGCCGCTGACCAGTGTGTACAGGATGACTCCCAAGCTCCACACGTCCACTTCAGGCCCATCGTACTTCTTTCCCTGGAACAGTTCTGGAGCCGCGTACGGAGGGCTGCCACAAAATGTGTCCAGCTTGTTGCCCAGAGTGAACTCGTTACTGAAGCCAAAATCAGCTATCTTTATGTTCATGTCTGCATCCAGAAGCAGGTTTTCAGCCTGGACAAAAGAATAAGGTTAGGTTTTTTTTATTATTATTTATTTTATTTTTTTTTATGTACAGCTCAAGCATGGCTTGGACAAAGAAAGAAGAAAAAAAAAAACATACAGTAAATACAGGCAGCTTAAATAGGATTTTTTGGCATATCAAATTTATTTAATCTGAATGTTTTCTCCATGTTTTCCAATCAGAATGGAGACCAAAGATTATTTTTCCTTTCTTTGTTCTTCAGATCTTGGTTTTTCTTACATACATTCAAAACTAGGCCTGTGCCAGTAACAAAATCACCTGAATCTTGAATATTACACCCACGGTAAACGGTTCAATAGGGTGGATGAGGTGAAGGGTCATGTGTGGGAATACAAATGTCTTGTTACAACACGTATGAAAGCAAATCAATAAATGAACATTTTCCGTCAGTAAACGCATATATTTAATATCACTGGGTGCTGTTACCACGGTAACCCAGTTAATGGTCATCAGAAACAGGCCTATTCAGAGTAGACACCGGGCATTTCCCTCATGTAAACATGAATCCAGGGTATCCATGTTAAAAGCAATCTAATACGCTAACCAATGCGCAAATAGAGGCAAAGGTGACGACAATCCAAACAATCTCGCTGGATTTGTTCACCAATCATTCGTAATTGTGTGAGGGAACAATGCTTAAAACATGACTCAAAAGCAGCCTCACCTTAAGGTCTCTATGAACGATGCACTTCTGGTGACAGTACTGCACTGCTGACACAATCTGTTCAAAAAAAACAACAAAAAAAAAGTGATGAAGACAAATACCTAGTATTCAAAAGCTGTTAACATTCGTTTTGTCAGTTTGGCCGTTTAAATGTTTACTTAAGAAAAATACCCGGTACTTTTACAAGCTCCGAGCGTGTTCAATGCAAACAGACTCTCACCTGTCTGAATTTGGCTCTGGCTTCTTTCTCTTTCATTCTGCCATGGGCAACGAGGTAATCAAACACCTCTCCTATATCAGGATGAGCAAGGGACAGGAAGAGAACAGTCAAGGGGATGACAAAAGCTTGATTTAGGAGCACCTTGTGGACAGCATAAAGAGAAAATGAGATCTGAAAGAGCTACCTTCACAGCACTGTGCAAAAAAAAAAAAAAAAAAAAAAAAAAAGGGGGGGGGGGGGGGGGGCACCGCTTCAGTTTCTTGTCAGCGAACTTCAGTAGTTGTGGGAACCATAAACACATACCTGGGCTTTTTGCTTAAAACAGGAAGCTTAGCGTACATTTGTTGCTGTAATACACAGATAACTTTAAAACACTTCTGCTGCAGGAATGTTTTTCGGAAGTCAACGTTTAGGGGTTTTTCAAGGCTGGTTTTAGTTCTTGGGCCGTAGTTCAAGGAACAGGAGTGATGGGAGTAGAGTTGCCATTGGTCAAACAATATTGACAAAACGACTGACTATCTTACAGAGCACTTCTAACAATCTGTGGTTAATTAACAACATGTTCCTACAGCTTGTTTTATATTAATCCCTGCCAAAAGGTAAAACGAAACAATTACACAGAGTGGCAAGCAGGAGTGATTTCCGTGCATGATTTTTGTTTAATAAAGAAAAGCAAAAAAGTTTGGAATCATGAATTTTCACTTCGTGTGCACAGCTCCTTTAAAAATCTGCTTTTACTATTAACTTCACAATTGCAGAACAAAGCAAAAATAGTGAAAGAACCCAGAAACCTCAAAATGTCAAACGCCTCTATGTTCGCTGTGTACTTTTATAGCATCATAAACGATCAAAAACCGTTGCACAGATTGCATCATTTCTGTTATTTTACACCATGATCACGGGATACGCAATGCTGTTAACGTAAACCACAGAATCATCCCAGAACTGTAATTCCCCTTCAGAAAAAAGTTACAGATCACGTCACTTACTCGAAAAGCTCAGAAATCTCTGTGGAAAAACACTTTAACTCATTTAGGTCAAAGTTATCGCATGCTGCATACATGCATTTAATATTACTGCTTTATTTAGATATTACATGTATATATATCTACATATACTCTGCTCAGAAGAATTAAGGGAACACTTAAATCACACACTGGATCTCAATTAATTAAATATTCAAGTTGATCATCTTTATAAGATAAGATGGCGGATGGTGTCCTGGGGGATCTCCTCCCAGACCTGGATCAGGGCATCAATGAACTCCTAGACAGTCTGTGGTGCTACTTGGCGACTTCGGATGCTCCGATACATAACGTCCCGGAGATTCTCAATTGGATTCAGGTCGGGGGAATGTGAGGGCCACTCAATGGCATAAATGCCTTCGTCATCCAGAAACTGCTTACACACTCTGGCCACATGAGGCCAGGCATTGTCATGCACCAGGAGGAACCCAGGGCCCATACCACCAGCATAAGGTCTGACAACGGGTCTGAGGATTTTATCCTGGTACCCAACAGCAGTAAGGGTACCATTGGCTAGCACATGGAGGTCTGCGCAACCCTTCAAGGATATTCCTCCCCAGACCATCACTGACCCACCACCAAACCGGTCATGCTGGATGATGGTGCAAGCAGCATAACATTCCCCACGGCATCTCCAGACTCTTTCACGTCCGTCACATGCTCAGTGTGAACCTGCTCTCCTCCGTGAAGAGTACAGGGTGTCAATGGTGGGCCTTCCAAATGCCAATCGAGCTGCACGATTCTGGGCTGTGAGCACAGGTCCCACTAAAGGGCTGCGGGCCATCATGGCAGTGCTCCTCTTGTTCTTCCTTGCACAAAGGAGCAGATAGTGGTCCTGCTGCTGGGTTGTTGCCCTTCTACAGCCCTGTCCAGCTCTCCTCATGTAACGGCCTGTTTCTCTGAATCTCCTCCCTGCTCTTGAAACTGTGCTGGGAGACACACCAAACCTCCTTATGATGGCACGTATGGATGTGTGGGGTTGGACTACCTGCAGGTACTGTCTCATGCTACAAGACTACTTGTGCATACTAACAAAACACAAAACTAGAGACAAATCAGTCAGGAAGGATAAGGAGAGAGCAATCGTCTCTGGCCACCACCTGCAAAACCATTCCCTTTTTGGCGGTTGTCTTGATGTTGCCTCTCCAGTCACTTTCATTTGTACCAAAGCAGGTGAAACTGATTCACAGTCACTTATGCTTCCTAACTGGACAGATTGAGATCACTGAAGTACTGTGTATATACTGTGCTTATTAAGTGTTCGCTTAATTTTTTTGAGCAGTATGTAATATATATTTTATATATATATCTCTCACACACATACATATATATTCTTATTTGATTCATCTACAATGTAAAATCACTTAAATCTCTGTGCTGCTGTAATAAGTGAATAAAATGATCTCTATCTATCAAAGATGAAGGAGAGCTCGAACCTCCACTGGCGTACTCCATAACCAGGTAAAGTGTCTTCTCGGTTTCTATCACCTCAAACAATTTCACTATGGACAAGAAGTCATAAGAGGAAAGAAGTCAAAGACTGGTTAAGGAAAAACAGGTAATACATGCTATGACAGTCAAACTTTCTATGACTTCAAGTTGTTCACGTGATATACTGACGCAGGAAAAAACAAACTGACATTCAGAAAAAAAGACTGATGAAGGACAAAAGCATTCTGTAGGCAAACCAGAAATTCAGGCTTGACCAAACCAGTTGTCTTGTAAGTAAAGCTCACCAATATTTGGGTGATTCAACAGCTTCATGATCCTCACTTCCCGAAAGAGCTGCGAATGAGACAGAGTTCATGCTTGATGTACAGCAGAGACATCATATATTTGTACTCAGGAAGTATTTGAGCCTAAATTGGGGTAATTAGCTCGCCTCTTTGGCCTTGAGCGAAATCAAAGTCGAGCATTTCCAGGATGGATGAGAGAAGCTCTAATGAGCGAGGGTCTAACGTGAGGAAGTCGAGGCGTGTACTGCTAAACAACGGATATACTCGAAAAGGTTTGTTCTGTTTTAGAAGTGCAAAAAGGTGCATAATTAAAACACAAGTTCAAACACAAGATGCACTCACCTTTTGGAGACTGGAGGAGTTGAGCTGAGTCTTGTCTATGATTTTTACAGCCACCTGAATACACGGGTTAGAAGTTATTTTTAATATGGAAGGTAAAATTCAAAGAATTTAACATCGTGTTTAAGAGGAGGGACATCTGATGATTTATCTACGTCATTACGTGAAACTAACAGAACAAAATATTGGTAGGAGGAGTGGAAAGAACGTTTCTTGGTGTTCTTGAGGAAATCGGCCTCAAGATTAAACGTGTATACACAAGGAAACCGAGGACAAGACCAGCAAATAAACAGAGCGTGACTTGAAGTAAAGATCTGGCTGACTTCAGCCTTGACTGGTCCTAGCAGAGATCACAATCTAACATCATCAGGAAACAATTCAGCACACCACATGGTGATTACAGAGTGGTGCACAAGCAATAAATACACAAGTTTCTCTTTTTCCTCCTACTCTATCATTCCATAGGCCCTGTGTGGTTGTCAGTATGGACGCTCAGACACCATACAGTCATGAAGCACATTAACAGGCAGTGGATCTAAAACTATAGCAGTGGTGATGTACTGAATGTGAACTGTGTTAAATGAACCACTTTGTCATGCAGAGAGACTGGGCAAAAAAATTAAATAAATAAAAGACTGCCCAGTAGATGCATTGTGGGACAGCTGAGGAACTGGCAGCCTCTACAGATTGTTAAAGGACCAGTAAATAAAATGACGACAAATGAGATCTCTGAAGTCTCAGTCATCTCTAGGGTAAAAAAAATAATAATAATAATTAAAAAGAAAAGAGAGAGAGAAAAAAAAGTCAGCTTTTGAATCCCTGTGCATTATAACAAGCACCACACAACTCCGAAGCTAGTCACTTTCTATTTCACAGATTCACCGAAAGTAGTAAAAGCAGTTCGATTGTCACCTCTTTGCCAGTGAGAACATGCCGAGCCAGTTTGACCTTTGCGAAATTTCCCTTCCCGATGGTCTTCAGCAGCCGGTATTTACCAATGTGCGGCTGCTCGTCAGCTGCAGTGGCCAGCGAGTTGCGGCCGCGGGGCATGTTGGAGCGAACGCCGGCCTTAGAGTCGGAGTGAATCTGCAAAACAAACACAACACGACCTTAACCCAGCAAGTTCTTTCTGGTTAATACTATTCTGATTCATTTTCCACCAGACAGTGGGCAGAATCGGTGAAACCTGCAGAGAACAGAGCTTTGTGGTTAATAATATCCCTGAAAGAGCTTATGTAATGCCTATTGGACCGTCACCAGGCTCAGTCTGACTACACTATCAAGCAGAAAGACACATCAGAGGAAGGGAAGGGGAGAGAAAGAAAAGAGAAGAAGACTGTGGCAAGGAAACAGAGAACACAGAGAGCGAGAGAGAGAGAGAGAGAGAGAGAGAAAGAGAACGAGAGAGAGAAAGAGAACGAGAGAGAGAGAACGAGAAAGAACGAGAGAGAGAGAGAGAGAGAGAGAGAGAGAGACTGAAGAAGCCAAGACAGGAATTTTTTTTTTTAAATATATATTAATGAACATTATATCATGCTTTTTTAACTGAATAGTTATATTAAATGTTAAGGCATAGCCATGAAAAAAGCTAGTTCCTGTTATCACTTATGTTATAGCAAGCATACAATCTTTCCCTCTAAAGCCTTTGTTTATAAGAGGAAAAAAATTGTGCTGCTTAATTTGCACTGTAGTGTAGGGCTGCAACTAACTATTATGTTCATAATCGATTAGTTGTCCGATTACTTTTACGATTAATCGGGGGGGGGGGGGACTTTCAGTATCATTTTTCGTTTATTTATAATAAAATCCACAGTGTAACAAATATAATATAATATAATTATAATATATTATATATTAGTTATATTTATGAATATAACTTCAGACAAAAACTTTACACAACTGTTTGTCCAATTATATAAGACTGAAAAGAACCCAATACGCACCAGAATATATATTATTCATTTACTATTTATAAATTATATATATATATATATATATATATATATATATAAAATATATAAATAATTTTATAGACAAATTTATATTATATAATAGTATCTATGCATTACCTTTTATGTATGCACAAAAAGCACTGAATTAAACTACAGTCCTACATGAATAATAAAAAAAAACTCACTTTCACTGCACCTTGTGGTTTCTGTGTTTAATATAAAATGCTCCCTGCCTTAGAGGACTTGGAGGTCACACACTTTCTTCCTCAGTCACGTGACTATTTCGCCTCTGTCTGATGGTGACTGAGGTCATGTGGGGAATAAAAGGTAACGGTGACGAACAGGAAACCGAAGAAAGTTATTGTCGGTGACTCTGGGTATTCTGGCTAGCGGCGTCACATAACGTGCGTATCACGTCATGCGCCACCGTCTAGGAACCGGCTTATACTTCCGGTTAGTTAAAAAAAAATGCTAGTGATATATTTGAGATGATATTACTTTTCTAAAATCCCCACACTAGACGGTAGACTACACCGTGCATAGTGTAAGTGTATAGTACGTAATTTGGGACACAACTTTAGCATTTACTCTCCAAAGCGTGTTTTCAGAACAGAAGTAACGTTATGAGTAAACGCACTACGTGCCACGTGCAGACCAACTAATCAATGACAGCGATTTTCATAATCGATTATTATCGATTTGTTGTTGCAGCTCTACTGTAGTGCATATCAGTCCGTACAGGATCTTGGTGATTTTTGTGATCGTTGCAGCCAAAAATGCTTGATTTTGCAGCAGCTTTTTTCCGAAATTTTCAATGCAATTTGTGGAGTTTTTTGTGCTTTTGTGATATCACATGATGCGTCTTGGCCCAAATCTGCAGTTTTTCCTTGATTTTGCATTATTTCTGCGATCACAAAAAGCTACAGGGACCAGCATTTTGTCAAAATAGTGTTTATTTATTTCTGAAGCCATATTTCTGAAAGTACACATGGCTTTCTTTGTTTTTTTGGATAACTGTTTGATTTTTTGTGTCATTTATAATTGTGTCAATTTACTAAATCTTATTTTGTCAAATAGTTAAAAGGAGAGCCATTTTGGGATGATATCTATCCAGAAAATGGGCCTTTGGCAAAAACTTCAAGAGCTACTGTTTAACGAATGCAATTTTCCTATGCAACATCTAAATAGGGACTATTTGTTCCTTATCATTGATTTGTGATTTGAGCCCATGCTGATGGAGCTGCTGAGCCTTAACTTTGGCTGATTTTAATCAACCAATCGATATCTCAGTAAGGCACTAGCACTCATTGAGAAACAGTGTGTTGACTGTGGTCCTCCGCTCTCACCTGAGCTCATTGTATCCACAGCGTGAGGACAATGTTAGCAGTTGAGGTGAGCACATGTGTGGACAGATGTGCTATTGTACTGATTGCATAGATTCATTAAAAAAAAATTTAAAAAATAATAATAAAGTTGTTCCAATGAAATGCTCATTCAACAGAACACCTAATTTAAAAAAATAAAAAATAAAAAATTACCCAGAAACCTTTTAAAAGCTTATAAAAATCTAGACATGCACAAAGTCAGCAACACCAATCACGTCAGTTTTGCACTTGAGTGCACATTAGCTCAAGCAGTCTGATTCCCCTCCACTTTACAACCCCTGGCAAACATCACAGCTGCTCAGTGTTTGCTGGCCAGGCTTGTGCGATATAATTTTTTCCCTGCTCGTGATTGACCATTTTTAATATATCTTCATAAATGGTTTCGTTGTCCAGAACTGTTAGCCTAAAAAAATAAGCTTTTTCACCATTTCAGGTTTGAGGGTGCAGTATTATCAGCTGTGTAGTACAATATCAGCCGTGTGATCGGGAACTGCTTGGTGGCAGCGGCATTCACAAAACTTAAAATGAGGAAAAAAATTATATTTTCTCCTCAGTATATTTTCGATATAATTCTTGTGCAAATCAATCAGTTGTCAATTGTCTGTGGCTGACATTATTACTTTTGTGCTTTAATTATAACAACGATTAAGATTATTTGTAAAGTGCTAGACTTGACAGTTCTTCGTACCCTTTCAAGTCAAAATATTTGTCATATTGAAATCCATAAAAGTATAGCTAACTGATTTTAACTAGGAGGGCACGGTGGCTTAGTGGTTAGCACGTTTGCCTCGCACCAACAGGGTGGGGGTTGAAATCCCACCTCCGCCCAGTGTGCGCAGAGTTTCCTCTCGTGCTTTGGGGGTACTCCGGTTTCCTCCCCCAGCCCAGACATTTGGGGCTGATTGGCATTTCCAAATTGTCCGTAGTGTGAGAGTGTGCCCGGCAATGGGTTGGCACCCCTGCCTTGTGCCCCAAGTCCCCCTGGGATAGGCTCCCCGTGACCCTGTGTAGGATAAGCGGTATGAAAAATGGATGGATGGTTCATAACTGTACTGTATATTTACCTGATGTTAACTAACTCTGACGTAATTTGATAGAGCGTATTTCATATTCATGAACTCAAAACTTTTTCCTTTCCCAGAGAGGGCATGCGAGATGTGAGGAGGGGGGCAGGGCTTCCTGGCCATTCCTGGCAAATTCTTCCAGATTATTTGTTGATTGGATCCTCTCCCATTGTATTTTGGATTTTTGAGTGATACTTCATATGAGCATACTCGGATGTTAAACTGTGGTGCTCAGACACAAAAAGCCCAAAGATTGACAGGTCTGAATATACAATACGATCCAAGTGAACATCGCCGGAAATTACGGCAGTGTAATATCGTGTAGGGACGAATAAATCGTTACATCACTCAAGCCTAGCGCTCGTCTCTGGTGACTTAATCAAAATGCAGGGAAATTTAGCCATTAAAAGAATGAGAAATGCATCGCACATATACATCATGCATAAATTAATGCGCTGTACTATGTTTACATTACATTTATTCATTTAGCAGACGCTTTTATCCAAAGCGACTTACAAATGAGAAAATACAAGCAAAACTATGTTACTACAACTATGTTAACTACAACGTGGTCCACTCCATACATTCAGGTTGAAACATATTTGGACTTGCATGCATGTTTCGTAGGTTTGCAGATTATACGTCGTGGGAGTAGCAGGCTAGTTTATGATGACAGTCATTTGCCTAAAAACTCCATGTTGCCTCATTTCTGGTTTTAGACAGCATGTCATTTAGAAGAAAATAAGTCTGAAATATAGTATTTTCTTGAGAAAAACTTATATTTAGAACTTTAATCATCTATCTAATGTATTTATGATCTGTTTTTTGGGGAAAACAATATTTTGCCCGGTTATGTATATACGCGTAAACTCAACAGTACCGTTTTACTCATGTTCCTGCACTGTAAAACCCTGCACGCAGTTTAGCTCTGTAATATGACGTGTTTGCCTGTGCAGCGAGCCGTTCTTAAGATTGCTGTAATTATCCGCTTGCAGTAAGCATATGGCAAGAAGTGTTTTTTCCTCTTACAAGGTTCACAGCAGGGCGAGATCTTAAGAGTGCTAAACGCAGGCAATGTCTTACAATGATAGTCAGATATTGCACAACTGTGAAACTTTTAAACACACACACACACACGAGAGAGATAACACAACACAAACTAGCTGCTGAGACTTTCAAATGAGCAGTTAAGAGATTCAATAAAATGTCGTTTAGGCATTCTACAAGGACAATACATCTTTGTCATCTTCCCCTCATGCAAACACAGAAGTGGCTCCTCGCTAGAAAGGAACCGGAGCCTCAGTTCTTTTGGTGTGCTATGCCACGGTGTTTGCTGCAGCGTGGCGTGCATCTCACAGCGCACAGAAAAAGCTGCAGTGAAACAGCAATGCAGTTCTCACACAGCTCTGACCTTCACCACATCCTCACGATTCCTCGCTCAGATGCTAGACTAAATTACACCCCGATGTCTAAACGTTGTCGCAAACACGTCAGGAGCGACCACAGGGCGCAGGCAAGGCACCTTCCGACTGACCGTTCTTTAACTACACGGGAGGGAAGAGGGGAGGAGAATTACCCAGAGGGACAGGAAGCAGCTTTCACACAGCCGTAAATCTTCAGTCGTCGGCGCTCGGCAGAGGAGACGCGAAAAGACGAACGTCAGCCGCTGGACAAACTGCTCTCATCTCCCTCTGAGTAAACGTATAATTACAGAACTCAGAGCAAAAAAAAATAAATAAATAATAAAAAATATCCCACACACCGCAGCTGCTTAGACACGTTACTAAATGAAAAAGAAACACCTAACACCACACCACTGGTCGAACGCTTGAACACAATTGGCTCCCAAGACTAATGCAAGCAGTAATAGTAAAATGTATTGTAGTTCTTACTGAACTGGTTTCCAAAACTAGTAGCTTTCATTAAAAATGTAGGAAAAGCAGCAAACAACAGCGCAAACTTTTTGGAAAGTTTATTATTGTGGAAATTCTTTCACTGTACAACCTAGTCTAAAAATATCAGGATTTCACTGTATCAAGGTATTAAATCAACCATTTAACAACAGGTAAAAGTGGATTACAAAATCTATGCGTGAGTCTCTTTATACATTTTTGCACACATAACCAAAACAAAGAAGAAAACAAAAAGATCAAATCCCCTAAGAATCTTCTATTCTTATTTTGGAGAGCGACTTTTCCATAAAAAGCTTTTACCTAAATCACGTTGTTGTTATAAGCTGACTAACAATCGTTAGGTTCAGGTCAGAAATGAGATGTTCTTTTGTGCGTTTTAAAGCTGTTCTGCATGAAAGATTTACGAATACGCCAATGAAGTGGCAGCAAAGGTAACAATATAACGTGTTTACAATGGTAACAGATCACAAGACCGAAGTGGTGTCAGTGTCGCCGCACCCCCTGCTCAGAGATCTGCAGTTTGTTGTAGTATGATTTAGGGTCGAGTCCAGAGGGAAGGGTTGTGAAATTTGAGAAGTTGCAATCAGACATAAAAGTGATGAGTACAACTGGAGTAAGGAACTTGATTGGGTTTTTTTTTAAAAATGAACAGGTAGGTGGTACTAGATGCCATTTTAATCTGTATTAAACATTCCAACAGTGAGGTAATCATCCGATCATACACCGTGACCAACCATGAAGCCGCAACAAAACATTGTTGCTGTTTTAAATATTATAAAAATCGATTTGATTTCTTCAATGTACTTGGTCGCCGTAGTTGTAAGGTTTTCTATGAGCAAGCACGTCCAGCGATAGCAGCGTACACCCGAGACCGTCTGAACACCGCATTCCTTGTTCAAAAGTGAACCTCACCTTGCTGAAGTTCTCTGCCACAGTTTGGAGCAAAAGCCTACATGTTGATGGTGTGGACGAATGACTCAGAGGATAGTGGAGCCTAAAATAAGACAAGCATGCTTAGCCTCTCTGGGGGTCCAAGCACTGAGGGACAGCTTCCCCAAACAACAGGAAGTTGTGCAATATGTGGAAGTTGACTTATAACGGCAGAGAAACAGATACCCACAACGTAATCCAAAAACCATGTATGAGTCCGGAAGCGACGTGTCTGGGTTTGTCTGGAGGACTGGCTCTGAGAGAGAGAGAGAGAGAGAGAGAGAGAGAGAGAGAGAGAGAGAGAGAGAGAGAGAGAGAGCCCTGCAAGAAGTCGACTTCACACAAGCTCGGACATGCCAAGACAGCTGGAAAAAGAAGACAATGGAACTGCCTCAGCGTGACCATGCTAAAGCTTCTCATCAGTTTAACTGGCCAAGGAGGGTATGGAGATACTAAAGTTACGTTAGTGCTCTAACCACGCAGGCCCTGCTTGGCATGAACTACCAGCCAAATTATCAGGTTCTCTGAGGTCTATATTTATCCCTTTTCATTGTTTTCAACAATAAATTACATCGTATGTGAATAATGAGTAGCATTACTGCCTCAGAGCTCCGGGTTCCCGGGTCTGATCCTGAGCTCGGGTTCATGTCTGTGTGGGGCTTCGTAAGTTCTACCCGAGCCTACATAGGCCTCCTCCGGGTTCTCCAGCTTCCTCCCACCTCCCAAAATCATGCCAGTAAGAAGACTAAATAAATTGATTTGGAAAAAAGTGGTTTTTTTTAATAATTGCAAACGTGTGGCATCCCATTAAAGATGTATTCCTGGGTTAGGCTCCGGAGCTACCGCAACCCCGATCAGGAATAAGCACTTACTGAAAAAAATTATTTATTTATTTTATGTCATTACTTTTTCAATAAAATAAATACATTCATGTTAATACATTAAAATTAGACAACTCACCCGTCACATGCTAATCTGACCTTCAAATCTCATCTAAACTGGTTTGCCTAGAAGCATTCGACATGTAAGCCAAAAAACGACAACAATTATGTGCGTTTTATGATTATGACAATTATCGTGTTTTAGTATTGGATAATGATACTGTGCTTGTTCTTGATATCAAAGGCAAAATTTTGGTGTCATAACAACCCAATGATCACAAAACTGCATAATTTTTTTTTTTTACTATTCGCCCTTTCGTCAGGAGATCGCAAGTTCGTATCCGAATAATCCATGAGGAAACACTAAACACTAATTTTCGTGTGACAGGGAAGCACAAACTAAGTTACAGTATCTCACAAAAGTGAGTACACCCCTCACATTTTTGTAAATATTTGATTATATCTTTTCATGTGACAACACTGAAGAAAAGACACTTTGCTACAATGTAAAGTAGTGAGTGTACAGCTTGTGTAACAGTGTAAATCTGTCCTCTCAAAATAACTCCGCACACAGCCATTAATGTATAAAACGCTGGCAACAAAAGTGAGTACACCCCTAAATGAAAATGTCCAAATTGGGCCCAATTAGCCATTTTCCCTCCCTGGTGTCATGTAACTTGTTAGTGTTACAAGATCTCAGGTGTGAATGGGAAGCAGTGTGTTAAATTTGGTGTCATCACTCTCACACTCCCTCATACTGGTCACTGGAAGTTCAACATGGCACCTCATGGCAAAGAACTCTCTCAGGATCTGAAAAAAAGAATTGTTGCTCTGCATAAAAGATGGCCTAGGCTATAAGAAGATTGCCAAGACCCTGACAGTGAGCTGCAGCATGGTGGCCAAGACCATACAGCGGTTTAACAGGACAGGTTCCACTCAGAACAGGCCTCGCCATGGTCGACCAAAGAAGTTGAGTTCACGTGCTCAGCGTCATATCCAGAGGTTGTCTTTGGGAAATAGCCGTATGAGTGCTGCCAGCATTGCTGCAGAGGTTGAAGGGGTGGGGGGGTCAGCCTGTCAGTGCTCGGACCATACACCGCACACTGCATCAAATTGGTCTGCATGGCTGTCGTCCCAGAAGGAAGCCTCTTCTAAAGATGATGCACAAGAAAGCCCACAAACAGTCTGCTGAAGACAAGCAGACTAAGGACATGGATTACTGGAACCATGTCCTGTGGTCTGATGAGACCAAGATAAACTTATTTGGTTCAGATGGTGTCAAGCGTGTGTGGCGGCAACCAGGTGAGTAGTACAAAGACAAGTGTGTCTTGGCTACAGTCAAGCATGGTGGTGGGAGTGTCATGGTCTGGTGCTGCATGAGTGCTGCCGGCAGTGGGGAGCTACAGTTCATTGAGGGAACCGTGAATGCCAACATGTACTGTGACATACTAAAGCAGAGCATGATCAGTATGCAGTATTCCAGCATGATAACGACCCCAAACACACCTCCAAGACAACCACTGCCTTGCTAAAGAAACTGAGGGTGAAGGTGATGGACTGGCCAAGCATGTCTCCAGACCTAAACCCTATTGAGCATCTGTGGGGCATCCTCAAACAGAAGCTGGAGGAGCACAAGGTCTCTAACATCCACCAGCTCCGTGATGTCGTCATGGAGGAGTGCAACCTGTGAAGCTCTGGTGAACTCCATGCCCAAGAGGGTTAAGGCAGTGCTGGAAAATAATGGTGGCCACACAAAATATTGACACTTTGGGCCCAATTTGGACATTTTCACTTAGGGGTGTACTCACTTTTGTTGCCAGCGGTTTAGACATTAATGTCTGTGTGTTGAGTTATTTTGAGGGGACAGCAAATTTACACTGTTTACAAGCTAGTCTAGAGAACACGTTTTTGTAATTATAGTATGCACATTGTGTAAGACTTTTTCCCCCCCTATCATATCAGCACAAAAGGTACTTTTTCTTTATATAAAAAAGGGGTCATCAATAAAACAGAGTAGGTATAGATTAACCCAGTGGCTTTCAGTGCCAATATTTTTGTTCATAAGAGTGAAAAACAGAAACCAGGACACTACTAAATCCATGTTTCACACTTCACACAACACCCACTGACATACATGCAAATGAAACTTTATAGCCGTAATCACGCATTCAGAGGGTGATTGATTTTCCACTGATTGGCTTTCATACAGGTCGGTACACAAAAACACCTCCGCCTCCGAGAGGATCCTGTAGCCGTATATACACACACACACACACACACACACACACACACACACACACACACACACGACACCAAGAAGTCTTTGCGATTCAGTAACAGCTAAAATTGTCGTTAACAACATACTGTACAGAGGAAATTTTCTTTACTTTTGGTTTTATATGTGCATAATAAATCTTTTGAAGGTGCAGTATATGAGAACAGTCTAAGAGGATTACTCCGTGTTCTAGAGGTGCAGGAAAATATATAAAATGATACCAGAGGGCTTTTACACACCCATCATTCATAATATTTGCTTATAGGTTTGCTTAAAGGAATGAGGAAATGATTTGCGTTACAGTTCAGCAGTGTTACTGGCTTTCCCCTGTAAGAATAAAAGGAGGCAGAAAATGAACAAGATGGTTCAAAAATTAATTTAAACCACCTCATCGTAACATACTCTCTGAAAAGCACAGAGTTCCTGTCTTTCAAAACCTGCTGAAGAACCCGAAAGTAGATTTCTGGATGTTGCAGTGTCACGTAGGGGATAACACCCTTGGAACTTGCTGTTGCAGGAAATCAAACAGTCCAACACGAGTCAGCGCCACAGTTAGCACCTGAAGTTTTCCTATAACAGCACATCATTGAGAATAAGAAACGAATAAACAAAGTATAACTTCTTGTGGATTCGATAACAGAGATAACATGGCAAAAGATATAGCTAATGTTATAATACAACTAAAGAAATCTCTAACCTAAACATGCTTTTTTTTCCTACCCAAACGCTGGGTTGAGTCTTTTGGGTTATTTAATTGGGTTATTTTCTCAATCTTGTGTAGTTTTGGGGTAGTTTTGTGTAACCCAACTGCTGGGTTAGTGGCTGGGTCATTTTCCCTGACAGTGAATCAGTGCACCCCTCCCCCACCTCGACACCTCAGCCCAGCTCCTTGGGTCAAATCAACCCAGCGTGGACTGTTTGAATTTGCCTATTAGCGGTTTTCACACCGACAGACTATTAGATTTATTTGGAGAATCAAGGTTCATACCAATATATTTATCCATAAAACCATTACTGTACACTAGAAAAAGCAAAAATGTGCGATAACGGGCCAGTTTACATGACATCAATTTGACCCATTTCCAAATTTGAGATGTCTGAAATACTGGTTAATCTCTCTTTTTCTCTTTGAAATTTTCTGACTTTTCCTCATTTAGGGTCATGAACTTGCATGCAAATATTTCTTCTTATGGCTTGTCTCGGACAGGCCGTAATAAAGGTTTACTGTTTTAAGCTGTTCTTTGTTATTTTTTGGTGTGTATTTAAACTGTGGAACTCATTTTGTGTTTTTTTAGAGTGTAACTAACTTACATAGATATTCATGTACTGAATTAAGTTACGCTAGCCAGCGAAGCTAGCTAGTTAACGTTAGATGAATATACCTCGACTCAATTAACGTTAGTATCTAGCGTGGTTAGGTAAAGTGGTCTTCTTCTGATGAAAACTGCTGGTCAAAGCGGTTTTTTAAAATTAATTAATTAATTAATTAATTAACTAATTAATTAAAGATGGGATTATTATGTAAAATAATCTGAAACTGCTTGTTCGCTTCAAAAAAGGTCATTTAAAGATGTTAGATATTTTAATGGGTCCACATATATTTTCATTAAATCTCAAACATGCTACTTGATGAAGTGAAGTGTTGTTTTTTTTTAAAACATACAGCTTTCCTTCACAAATATGGTAAGGATAATGGTCAAAAAACAAGAAGGGAAAATAAATAAATAAAATTAAAATACAATAACTTAAAACTACAGCCCCCCCCCCCCCCACCACCAACAACTACCACCACCACCCACCACCCCAGAACCCAAACTGCACCCAAGCCCTCTGAAAACCTAGGGAAAGCCCTGGAAAAGGGCTTTGGTTGAATGCAACTTTTGATGAAGGCATCTTGGCACAAATCTGCAGCAATTTTGAAAAATCGCAAGCTCCTCCCAATATTGCAGAATTTGCATTCATTTCTGTGATCACCAAAATCTTGGACTGACTGGTAATACAGCTATAAACAGTCATTCCCTCACCAGCCTCTTTCCTTCCACTCGAACTTGAAGTCAAGACCAAAAATAACGTAGCTTGTCTTGTTACCAGGAAACTGACAACAAAGTCCTCTGTCCTAAAAACTGAAACTGTAAAGGTGAAAATTGGAAAAAGGCCAGGTCATATTTTTCCACTTTCAGTACTCATTGTAGTGTCAGATTCCTGTTCTTGGCTGACAAAAGTGGAACCCGTTGTGGTCTTCTGCTGTTGCAACTTCAATCCACCTCAATGTTCGGCATGCAGAATGTATCGAGATGCTTTTCTGCTCACCAAGGTTGTAAAGAGTGATTGAGAACAGCCATTCTCCTCGGTCCTCTCTCATCAACAAAAGGTGCTTCTGCCACTGAACTGCAGTTCACTGGCTGTTTTTTGGTTCTTCATCCCATTCTGCGTAAACAGAGACAGTTGCACGCGGAAATTCCAGAAGATCAGCGGTTTCTGAAATACTCAAACCAGCCCGTCTGGTACCACCAACCAAAGTGGTGGGTGAGTGTATAATATCTGCGCAATAGCTGACTCTGCTCAGCAAAAGATTTACTTTCCTTCCCGTGCATCGTTTTTGCTTGTTTGATGGTGACAAATCATCACAGAACATTAATCTGCACCTAATTGGTACTTTGCATAATAAGAATAAACCCTGAGATCAACCTCACCGCACTCCCTCCCTTTATGTCTTTAAGGTCATATCCTGATACAACCCCGAGAGCATTTTCAAAGAACCAATGGAATGGCAAGATGAAAAGGAGCGAGCAATGCTGTGGTTCGGCAACATCTGCTGTGGTTCCCTGACATCTGTGCAAATCAGTGCAGAGCCATTTACTCTGGGCCACACCCATTCGGCAAACAGAAAGGCAAGCACTTCTGCCGAAGATTAACCTGCTGGAATTATCTTCAAGCTACACACATCTATAAGATATATGAGCACCACCACCACAAACACACAAATTACACTGCTGATGCTACAGCCTTAAGGACTACAGTGGAAAAATAAAGATAGCTTACTGCAGAATTAAAAGTTAACGCCCACACGTTGCAAAGGTTTTTAATGAGCTACAGATGAACTAGCTCTACCTGTACTCGTTGAAAAACCAGTTCGCGCCAAGATCTCAGCTTCCTTTTCTTCACACACATCACTAAGGAGAACAACACATGGGAGCCACCCACTGCCTCCAGCAGCTCCCTCACACCTAACCAGATTTAATATGCAATCTGCGCTACAGCTTTAGAATATAAGGTCCACTAATCTCTATAGACACAAACCAGAGTATTATGGTGTTCTCAGAGTAGACCGAAACATTCGCAGAGCTTCCGGATAAGCCGTCTGTGGGTGGTTCGAGAAATCTTGGCATTAGCGTGAGCCAAAAAAGAAATAAAAACAAGGATTTCGTTTTGGTCAAACGATTGTAATGTTTAACCATGACATCACGGGTTCGCCGGGTTGTTTGTAAAAGCTATAAGCGAGGAAACATGCTATTTTTATCCGCATTGTGCAGCGTTAATATGAACCCTGAGCACCAGTGCTGAATTTCCACGTCTGCAGAGGATGGGCAGCATTTAAAAAAAAAAAAACCTAAACTAAACAAAAAAATAAATACTGCACTTTCCTGAATGTAGGCTGATTCAAACATGATCACACATTAAATAAGTAAGATTTTTAAGATCGTGGTTATTGTCAGAGCCGTACACGTTGAATAAAAGGACACTCGCTTGTACAGCATTACTTTTTTTTTTGGTAATATCCCCATGAAATCAAAATTCATGTTTTGTGGGTTTTAGTACGAGTATGGTTAGCTGTAAGGTTATCTATAAGCCACTCATTATGTGTTGTTGTCCCCCGACTTTCTCTGGAGATTACGTCAATACATCAAATAATTCTGCGTGTTTCAAGGCACATCACAGAGACTTTAATGGCTAATAGGGTCAAAGGGATTAGGAAAAGACTTTGTAAACATAGACTCAGGCAGTATAGACAAATAAATTTAACCAGCTTTTTTGGACAGCCTGTAGTTCAATGATCACTCAGGCCCGGTCCACACGTATACGGACAGTACGTATATGGAATTAAGTTTGGGCCAAAATATACAATGAGAAAGAACACCACTCTGAAATTGAAAACAGTGAACTCGGAGGCAAAAATTTAACGCGGGCTTCAAATAAACAGCATTCTTTGTTAACAGTTTTCTATGCTTCGTTTTTGCTAATCATGGTTTATCAGTGCGCTGCCACAGTTTTCGCTCTGCAAGTTTACATTCGCCATTCTGGCACAACCTTTCGTGTGGGCGGGGCTTAATAGCGATTTACTCTCATTGGCTAGTGAGATTTGTATCGACAGCTCCATGACCCAGAAGTAGAGATTTCAGTGCCGCGAATTTGGAGAACGCGACTCGATCCGAATCTCACTAGCCACTGAGAGTAAATCACTGTTAAGCCCCGGCAACAAAAGAGATTTGTGCCAGATTTAGAGATGATTAGAAAAAAGGAAGCTTAGAAAACTGTTAAAGAATGCTGCTTATGTGAAGACTGTGTTAAATGTAAAAATTCCATCAAGTCGCTCCAAATTTGCATAAAGTTATACTTTTCTCAAATTTTGAGTGTTGCTGGATACGACCACATGGTAGCGGTCACTAATGCTGCCAGCGCTCACTGAAAACGAATGGTCTCCGGACGCTTTGTCGCTGTGAATCGGTGTGTGTGTGTGAGAATGTACCTTTAAACTGTCCAACACAACAGCTACAGCGATAGTTCAAGTCACCCTGATACTATCACCAATCATCTCAATCCTTTTATGTGCTGTACTGCTCCTGAATCAAACGCTCCAGCAATACAAACCACATTACAAACGAATATTTTGGACAAGTACACCCTTAAACCGTAGTTCCACCTCATCGTCAGTCCACGTATATAAATCCATGGCCATGTTGGTGTTTTTCTGCATTTCCACTTTCCGCTCAATATGCATGCGCTTAACATTATTATTGATGCATTTGTTGCAAGAGTTTTCACTGCACAAAACTGCTCATGTGAGCGTCTTCATGTAGATTTCTTGCGTTTCTAAAATGCTGGTCATGTACACGCAGAGGTATAAAACAACACTGTCAAAAACGTTGAACATGTGGACAAAGCCTCAGTCCTGAACAAACAACCGTTAGAGGAAGAAAAACCGAATGGCAGGGTTGCTATGATCTAAAGTGATGAATTCTCAGCGTCTCTCTTAGAACTTTCCTGTTGCCATAGCGATCCACTTCTCAAAACAGGCCTTGCTCACAAACCCCCCCTCCAGCATTACGGCCGCCTCTCGTCTCAAGCTCCGCTTTTTCCAAACACACCTCAGCAGCTCTCAATGACATATGACTTTACACACACGCAGGCACAAACAACTCGGTTTGTACACACAAGATTGTCGCTGTGGCACTGCCTCACCCCCGCAACTTGGTTGAAAAGAAACCGCACGTAGCACATGCAGCTTGTCTTCTTAGTCACCAAGAAAAATCGGAACTGACCTGAATTGTGACACGGACGAGCGGTTTTAAGATCACCAAAACACTAACGCAGATGTTTGGTACTCGTTTGAAAACTAAGCGCTAGCAGGTCCGTAACGAACATGTTCGGAAGGGGCGTAAGAAAAAAACGAGGCGCCTAGAGAGGCGGAGATCATCGAAAGCAAACACACGGGTTCAGTAGCATAAGCAAGCGGGGGTAAATAAAAGAGATGTGTGAGCCAGCTTGTCGATTACTAGGGTATTAATATCACACCACGGCTATTTCCAGAGCAGGGCAGTAGCAGCTAGAACGCAAATAGAGAGCGGCTGAACCCTCCCATCGTCTCCTCCCCTTGTCCCCATCACCGAACACCACATTTCTGTTCCTCAGGAGCAGGACGCAAGGCGCAGGGGTTTTTTTTGTTTGTTTTAAAACACACCTTTACTCGACTGTCTGTTTTTATGCACTACTAAACTAAACACGCGGTGTCAAAAATATCACATCAATAAGCAGATGGCCCATCGGCTTTCTTGACGTTTGGCAGTGCTAAAGTTTTTAACTTGACCCTGCACGTGGACATGTGTTTGAAAGTGCAGTGGTTCGTTTCAGCAAATTATAGGAAAGCTGTTGAGTACAAAAAAACCCGCAAATTTAAATAATTCTTCTTAAAATGATATCTTGATGCCTGTAAGATCATCAGTACTGAAATCTGTTGTGTTGATGGAAATCTACTACCTTTAAATTCTACTACTTACTTAGAATTGAGATGCTTGCAATTCTGTAATTTGTTTATGGGATTGTTTATTGGGTTTACATTTCCCAAAGTAAACCATAAACATAGAAATTTCTTAACCTAAAAGCCTAGAAATTCACAATCTAAAACCCAAGTCTAGAAAAAGATCACATAAGAATAGAAAATTTCCAATCTAAAACTTGCACCCAGAAAATTCCTGATGTAAAACGTGGGTCTAGAAATTTCCCAATCTAAAACATCCTCTAAAACTTAAAAGCTTAGAAAAAGTACCAATCTAATGCCTAAGAATAGAAAAATCCCCAATCATAAAAAAAATCCTAAATCTTAAACTTAAGCCTAGAAAATGCCCAATCTCAACTTGAGCATAGAAACATTGCAATCTAAACCAACAGCATAGACTGTATGAAAGATATCGCTTAAACTGTAGGAAAGCAAGCTGGCAAAAACACACTCATCATTCTGACTAAATTCCCATGCGATAAATCCAGTGCTCAATGTAAGAGCACCCGCCCTGCGAATGGACAACTGCAAACACACTGGAATTGTATTGTTTTTTAACATTATCTCCACAACTACTTGAATCTTGACAAGTCATGAACCAGACAAGGATCAGCCAGACTGCAGCCATAAACATCAGTCAAGCTACATAAGTGAGAAACTCGCTGAAATGTTGCTACATGCCCAATCAGGTGGCCTGGCTTTCAAAGTAGGGAATTTCCCTTTCCAACTTGTGGAGATTTCCAAGGATTCTCAAATGTAGCTACGGATTTAAACTGACTCGCTGTATAGCACAAAACTTGTCGAGTCGCTGTGGTTTAAACCAAGACGGGCTGAAACTGTCTGCACTTCAGGCAACATGAAAACCTCCGGTTACAAAACACGAATATTTCCTCTACACTTTTAGACAGTTTACAAAAACAGAATGTTCCTGTTTATTCATTTACATATACTACTTTAAGGAAGAAAAAAAACAAGCACTTCAACACTGCTATGATTATAAATAATTCATTCTTTTTTTAAGCCCTTGCTTTGCTGTATGTTTCAAATTTACCAAGTTACTTTTGGTCACATAACTGGAATGCAGAAGTACATACTGATTTGGTGGTGGTTACGTGGTTAATATAAAGGCTGGTCAAATACAATCTGCTTCCTTGTTCATTCCAACACCTCCTCATCTATTAAGAGTCATAGTAAATGTTAATTACTCTACGCCATGTCCCAAAAGACAGAAGTGTTAGGTCAGAAAAATCCACCAGAAAGACATATGCTTATATTTGGGCCAGCAGGCTCATCAACTTAGACTCATCTACTCATCTGTAGGACAAAATAACTAATTTTAATACAGATACGAACTTATATTGTACACTGTAGAAAAGATGTTTCAATGGGTGCAGATGCAGAAGTGAAAAATAAAGATAAAGAGTGCAAGATAAAGTCATGTTTTCAAATATGGCTATGGATGTTCTTCCTTGCTACGGCTAAAGACTGCACTTGCCAAAAACAGACTCCGCTCCAGTCTCAGCTGTTGAACAGTCGACAACTTTACTTGGATATGACGGACATAAAGTTAAAACTCAAATCAGAAACGACTCTGATGCTCTTACTCGAGTTGCTTTCAACACGATTAGCACTGTTTGACTCTATAGTATACATACAGCTATAGAAGAGAAATGATTTATAAATCACACTATCCAGTGTCAACCGGATGAGGACGGGTTCCTCTCAAGGTTTCTTCCTTACGTTGTCTCAGCATGTTTTTCCTCGCCAGTATCACCTCTAGCTTGCTCATTAGGGATAACGTTCAATTTTATTTCCGGATTCTTGTAAAGCTGCTTTGTGACAATGTCCATTGTTAAAAGCACTAATAATTGACGGTTTTGAATAAGCAATCCTGAAAGACAAACATTTTTTAACACTTTTTTTTCCCCCCAAGCCTTGGTTTAATAAAATACCGTCAATTGTACACACACAAACATGCTAATTTGTGAAAATACAGTCATCTAAAAAGCTAACCAAACTCAAGCACAGAAAGTGACACGTTCACGTCTTCAGGCACTTAAATATTGAACACTTAGGCTGCAAATTGACTTTTTGGGATAGAATTTGCTGATAGAATTTCGTTTGAACAAATGATAGTTCACCATTTAACACACTGCAAAAGTGTAGTAATAAACCTAAAGCGTTAATCAGCTCTCAAAACGCACAACACAGTAGCTCGATATCGATATCTATAAACAGGCTGTAAACGTGTAGACGGGGACTTGAAGTGTTAACTAGCTCTCAATAAAAGGCTGAACTCGTGTAAGACTGTGTTGAGTAGCTAGTAAGCGTTAGGAGACACATTTATACACCTGCAATGTTCACGAATGTAAATATCACTGGAATTATTTGTTATTTAGTTAGCCAATAGTGACTGTTCTCGTCGAGTATTTAAACAGAGAGCCCTAACTCGTCAGGCGGATAAACAGATACATAGATACGCGCTAGTTCGTCACTCACATGCTAGCTACTTTGTATTAGCTAGTCATGAAAAGCAGACCAGGAAGTAAGCAAAGCAAACTTCTTTTTCCTCTCCGTCAGAACAACGTTATGGCATTCTTACCTGGTTAGATGAATGCTCGATGACTGATAGCATTGGAGTCCGCGTTGTCATTTCAATCTTCGAGTTGTTT
Source organism: Ictalurus furcatus (assembly GCF_023375685.1). NCBI lineage: Eukaryota > Metazoa > Chordata > Actinopteri > Siluriformes > Ictaluridae > Ictalurus > Ictalurus furcatus. The sequence continues at coordinate 13,118,790 of NC_071272.1, forward strand.
ACGAGTTCACGGCTCTTAAAAACTCAGTCGAAAGTGACATTGGTTTTGTTTTCTGTCCGAAGTCCACTGCCAGATCAGCTAACTTTCAGTCCGCTAGCGAGCTTGCACAGCAAGGCTGGAGATCCGGTGACTAGTCAAGTCATAGTTAGTTGGTTTGCCCTGTTCGTGAAGTTCCTTCCCCCCCCCCCCTTTGAAATCAGGATGAATAAATCAGACTCCTTTCTTCTCTGCGCCGTTTGCTAACTAGTTAGCTAACCAGTACACCGTAACAAACAACTGCAGCAGGCTAACCAAGTGTTCAACCTAGTTAGCAAGCCTGCTAATGTTGTTTTCTTTCTCCCATGAGTACCGTGAAATATAAATGGAGTCGATACTGTAATTCGGGTATCTAAATGATAGATAACTAAATCAAATGAAAGAGCTTAATAAGTTCAATTTAAAAAAAATCTAACTTGAAAGACTGAAACTCGGTTTCAGATTAGGCCAGAAAATCCAGTAGATCCCTGTTCCGATGAAATACAGGAATATGAAACTGTTGTAGATGGTGGATCATGTGGACGTGGATAATCTGAATTTCAGATCAAGGAGTAGTCAGTCGCGAAGAACAAACCTGTAGAAAAAAGTTTTGGGGTAAGTCAGCCCGCTAAGTAGGTAGCTAACAGGCTAGCTGGTGATGTCGCCTGGTCTTAACCGATTAGCTGATGCTCACGTCCGCGATATTCGGAGAAAAAGATCCGTAAAGCTAGACAGTGTTCTCATTCTACATGGGAGAATGTTTGCTTCCCTCGAGGATTGATTCTTGACAGCCAGGTAATTAGGATTCAGCTCAGTTTGGCTAGTAATCACTGAGCGAAAGCGTCACACCGATGCCTTGATTGGCATTGCAGCTCAGACTGCGTTGCCTGAAATTCATATTACATTCACCAGTTGCTAACCAACAACATTAGCTAAAGCGCGCGCTGATGTTAGGATTCGCGCCGACCAGTTTCAATAGTTTCTCGATCGACGAGTACACCGAAATCGTAGCTTTCTACACGTTATAAATCGGGAGAATGCTGAAGGGAATTAGAGTGCTGGGCGGCCACTGCAGCGCCCGGACCCAGTTCCTCTGTTTGCCTTCAACACAGCAGTCTGAATCCCAGTCGACTCTTCCACTTCCGCCCGCAGGTGGTGCTACAATATAAAAGCTCCTCCAGCTCTAACTCTCAGGGGTGGAACCATGTGACGAAGGCAACCAGTGCCATGAATCGAGGCTAAATACGTACATAGATTATAATTGAATATAAATCGATTCGAATTGATCACAAAACATATATTTTTAATGTCTATAGAGTAGGACTGTCAAGATTCCATAAACATATCTTACGATACTATACTAGCTGTAGTTATTATCACGGTACCACACAATATTGTGTTAATGCCTCATTCAAATCTACAAAATAAACCAAATCTACAGAAATACATAGATATTAAATAGATACAATTTTTTCCTCTGAATATGTTATTAATGAGAATGAATAACTGGCCCTTGGAAAAACTCAAGAACAATCATATAGTTGGCAAGCAACTGATTCAGTGTGCCACATATTTCATCTATCGTTCTCTAGAGCAATGAAATCATGCAAATGGAAACTGTCCTCAGAGCACTAAGAATGAACACATCATTAGAAATAAGCTGAATTTGGAAATGAACTCCGAAAAAATCATAAAATTGGGAACGTTAGCTCATGTACTATCAAACACAGCTAATTTGAGTATTTACACACAGATGTTAGAATAATATTAGCTCATGTACTATCACACACAGGTAATTTTAGTTTTTACACACAGAGGTTAGCATAACATTCGCTCAGTTACTATCAAAAACAGCTCATTTTAGTATTTACACACAGTGGTTAGCATAACGTTAACTCACTTACAATCAAACACGGCTAATTTTAGTATTTACACACAGAGGTTAACATAACATTAGCTCAGTTACTATCAAACACAGCTGATTGTAGTATTTACACACAGCAGTTAGCATAAGGTTAACTCGATTACTATCAAACACAGCTCATTTTAGTATTTACACACAACGGTTAGCATAAGATTAGCTCAGTTACTATCAAAGACAGCTAACTTTAGTATTTAGTTACTAAACTTTGTGTATTCTGTAAAAGCAGTGAGATGTGTTGTTTTAGTGAAAATAGTATTAACTGCAGCACACACAACACTACCGTATTGACAATACTACAATTTTTAAAAATACAGTGGCATCGGCGGCATTTTGACACTTTAGTGTCTTGATACTACCATAGCGCCGGTATACCGTGCAACCCCACATTAGAGACTGCTCAGACACAACAACTGCACACAGCTACTATTTATTTGACTACGTTTTGCACTCTTGTTCACATACTGTGACTGCACCTATTCCAGTGTTTACAGTTCTGCACTTTGCTTCCATAATATTTAGCACATATACCACACATACCAATATATTCTACATATGTTGTATATGTATAGTATTTGTAAATAATCTCTTTCCCCCTTTCTTCTCTCCTCCTCCCTTTTATATGCAGATGTATATATTTTTTGTATTGCACAAATGTAGAGTACCTGAGCCTCACGACAAGCATTTAGTATGGTAAATGTTCTGGATTTAACCAAGAACCGTGTCTGTATATTAACTGATCTAAAGCAAATATTGCTATTAAACTAATTTAAGAGTAGAGAAAGGGGAACTTTACACTGATCACAGTGTGTGCAGCCATGCGGAATTGATGTCACTCTGTAAATGAGGAAGGAACTGGTGGTTGAGAAGACTACCCCAAGTTGATGAGTTGAAATTGCAAGTTGAGGGGGCATTTTGGATTTTTTTAAAAAATGCTTGTAGGCAGGGAATTACAGATTGCAACTTCGCTTCAACGCAGCATTAAAATAGTCACAGTGTCGTCATCTTTTGTGAATTTACAGTAGGCCTATCCCAGTTTCCGAACAAGGCTTATCACATATCGATCAGAGGCTAATAAATCGCATCATATTGTAACGTATCATATCATAGCATATTCAGTGGTATCAAAAAATATATAATTGTTGCTTATTAATTGAAATTGTATCATATCTATCATACAAGATTCATCGAAATTGTCAAGTATCAAATCATTTCCTTAAGATTAAAAATTGTATCATATCATGTGGAAGCCTGAGATTTACATAAATACTGTATAAACAGTACACTATATGGCCAAATGTGCTTTTGGAACATCCCATTCCAGATTTAGTCTCCCTTTGCTGTTATAATAATCTCCACTCTTCTAGGAAGGCTTTCCATTGGATTTTGGAGAGTGGTTGTGGGGATTTGTCCATTCAGCCCCAAGAGCATTGTTGAGATCTGGCACTGATAGAGAGCGAGGACTCCTGGGGTGTAGTGGAAATTCGAGTTCATCCTGAAAGTGTTCAGTGGGGTTGAGGTTAGGGCTCTGTACAAGACACTCGAGTTCTTCCACTCCAACCTTGGCAAACCATGTCTTCATGGACCTCACTTTTTGCACAGGGGCAGTGTTATTCCAGAACGTGTTTGGGCTGCTTAGTTCCAGTGAAGGGAAATCTTAATGCTACAGCAGACAAAGCCATCCTATACAACTGTGCTTCCAATGTTTTTGGCAAAAGTTTGAAGAAGGCCAACATATGAGTGTGATGGTCAGGTGTCCACATAGTTTTGGCCATATAGTGTGCAAGTGGCAGCCTGAGAAAACCCTTCAGATAGTGAAATTCTGCCATTTTTTACTATATAGTCCTGGAAACAGCAGGCTTTCCTGAACAAGTTTATCTCAATCACTCGTAAAGTTATCGTGTCACAAAGTCTAGTTACCCCCAAAAGTAAAAAGGGAGAAAATCACATTTAAAGACCTAACTCTATATTTCTAAATTAATCTACTAATGGCAAAAGAACATTACCTACCATATTGTATTTAAGGAATAACACACATCAGACTCTTTTGTTATGGAAAAATATAATCCACACCAGGGTAGTGTGAAACAGCCTGACTGTGAAAACTTACTGACTGTTACAAATTACTGACACTCAAGACTCCATTCATAAATGTTACATAAATGTCTTATAACAGAAAAATTCACCATATCTATGATATTTATAGTGGTGTTTGAAAGTTTGTGAACCCTTTAGAATTTTCTATAAGTCTGCATAAATATGACCTAAAACATTATCAGTTTTTGTCTAAAATTAGACAAAGAGAACCCACTTAAACAAATGAGACAAAAATATTATAATTGGTCATTTTATTTATTGAGGAAAATGATCCAATATTACATATCTGTGAGTGGCAAATGTATGTGAACCACTAGGATTAGCAGCCAATTTGAGGGTGAAATTAAAGTCAGGTGCTTTCAATCAATGGGATGACAATCAGGTGTGAGTGAGCACCCTATTTGTTTTTAATATACAGGGATCTATCAAAGTCTGATCTTCACAACACACGTTTGTGGAAGTGTATCTTGGCACGAACAAAGGAGATTTCTGAGGACTTCAGAAAAAGAGTTGTTGTTGCTCATCAGGCTGGAAAAGGTTACAAAACCATCTCTAAAAAGTTTGGACTCAACCAAGCCACCGTCAAATTGTGTCCAAATGGAAGAAATTCAAAACCATTATTACCCTCTCCAGGAGTGGTCGACCATTCCAAGAGCAAAACGTGTAATAGTCATGTAATGAGGTAAAAAAGGAACCCAGGGTAACGTCTAGGCATCTAAAGGCCTCTCTCACATTGGCTAATGTTAATATTCATGAGTCCACCATCAGGAGAACACTGAACAACAATTGTGTGCATGACAGGGTTGCAAGGAGAAAGCTACTGTCCATGAATTGAATCTCAAGAAAAAGTGAGGCATGCAGCAAGACAATGAGCCTAAACACACAAGTCATTGTACCAAAGAATGGTTAAAGAAGAATAAAGTTAATGTTTTGGGATGGCTAAGTCAACGTCCTGACCAACCTTATTTCAATAGAAATGTTGTGGAAGGACCTGAAACAAGCAGTTCATGGGAGGAAACCCACCAACATCCCAGAGTTTAAGTTGTTCTGTACTGAGGAATGGACTAAAATTCCTCTGAGCTGATGTGCAGGACTGATCAACAGTTACCGCAAACATTTATTTGCAGTAATTGCTACACAAGGAGGTCACACCAGATAATGAAAGCAAAGGTTCACATTCTTTTGCCACTCACAGATATGTAATATTGGATTATTTTCCTCAATAAATAAATGAGCATATATAATATTTTTTGTCATATTTGTTTAATTGGGTTCTCTTTGTCTACTTTTAGGACTTGTGTGAAAATCTGGTGATGTTTTAGTTCATATTTATGCAGAAATATAGAAAATTCTAAAGGGTTCACAATCTTTCAATTACTACTGTATTACATGTATTTCTTTGTTAAATAGCAATAGAATTTTAAATCCATTCATTGTTAGCCTTAGATTATGTGAGTCATCTGACATACAAATATCTGTGAACAAGTTGTTACTATAGAAACAATAATATACTAGAACGAGTGCACTGAAATAAATCTAGCACCGATCAGCCATAACATTAAAACCACCTGCCTAATATTGTGTAGGTCCCCCTTGTGCCACCATAACAGCTCCGCCCCATCGGAGCATGGGGTGCTTCTCATTTCTTATTTGTGCACCTTCATTTCCTTTCCTCGATTTTTTTCCTTGCATCTTAGCTCCACCTCCTCGGGACCTGAGGGAGGGATGCAAGGATGAGATGCAAAGAGAGAGGATTTGAAGCGTCGAATGGAATATCCTCGCTCTCTCAAGCGTCGCTTCAAAGTGATGTCAATTAATGATGACTGCGCTTCAGGGATCTGCCGTTATGTTGTTGCAGCTTGGTTAATAACAACATTCTTAATAAAGCAAAATGCACTGATAGTATGTGAAATGTCTGGGTTATTCAACAATGAATGTATAAACAATACATAAATTATCGCATCTTTTGTGCAGCTTTGCATATCCAAACATGCAAGGATCAATTAATTACAATACTCACTGTAAGCATATTATTATTTAATTAGATTTCACACAAAATTACATCACATCATCAAAGGACTTTTTGTTTGTGATTGTGGAAGATGTAAAGGAAGAGGGGAATTTAAACGTGCGTCAAGGTTTTTGACAAGAAACACTTCTGCATGGGATACACCTGTGTATCCTTGCTCCTAGCTCCTCTGGATGCTTTCTCACTCCTCGCTCCTCGCCTCCTTGCGGTGCAATTAGAGAATTGATACGCCCTTCAAGATGGAGGACGGAGGAGCAAGGAAACGAGGAAGCATCAATTTAAGTATTCAGAAGCACCCATGGGCTCCGCAAGACTTCTGAAGGTGAGCTGTGGTATTAGGTAGCAAGACATTAGCAGCAGATCCTTGTCCTTTAAGTTATGAGGTGGGGCCTCCATGGATCGGACTTGTTTGTTCAGCACATCCCAATGATGCTTGATTGGACTGAGACCTGGGGAATTTATAAAGAATTTATAAATAGTTCTCAATGAGATATGTGTAATCACTTTGATTAGCAGCATAATCCACATCAGTCTCTGCCTCGTCACCTGAGTAAAAAAAATGCATTGACGCATTTATATGTTAATTAATTCTTGCCCACTGTGAGCTTTGCAGGCATACAGGCAAAGTAAAGTTGGAAAGTAACCTAAATAAATACTTTTCCAACATAGTTTTGGTAAAAAAAATAGACAATTATATTTTTCTCAAAGTAGAAACATCAAAGAATATTTTTGGCAGAAAATGAATTTTTCTATTGGGTGTCACCCAGAAGAGGACAGGTTCCCTTTTGAGTCTGGTTCCTCACAGGATGAATTTCTCATGTGGTCTCAAGGAGTTTTTTCTTGCCATTGTCACATCTGGCTTGCTCATTAAGAATCCAAATCTACATCTATACATCCGGCTTTGTATAAAGCTGCTTTGTGACAATGTCTGTTGTTAAAGCGCTATAGCTCTTCCTGCCATGGAAAGAAACTTTGTAGTCATTCCAAGGACCTCCAACATAGATTATCTAAATAAATGATTCCAGGCATAGCCAAACCCATTATCTTTACCTTTTAATTTAACCTATTTAACTGTACCTAGGCCAAAGATATAATAGACTAATCCAAAATCTACAGGGATGTGCTGTTTTGGCTCAGGTGAAGATCAAAACATTTGGGGACATTGCAGTGCCTACCTCGTCCCCAGACACTCCATCACCATCCCCACAATCTCCAACACCATCCACACCCTTTCCCCATTTCTTCTGTATTACCGCTGTCCCCTCCTAATGGTAAATGGTAATGATAAATGGTCTGCACTTATATAATGCTTTTTTAACCTTAGCGGTTCTACAAAGCTTTACACTTGTTCTCATTCACCCATTCACACACACACACACACACACACACACACACACACACACACACCACAATGGTGCATAGCAGAGCTACCATGCAAGGCGCTAGCTTGCCATTGGGAGTCTTGCTGAACACTTCCCAAGGATACTTCGGCATGTGGAGTCATCGAACCACCAACCCTAGGATTAGTGGACAACCCGCTCTACCACCTGAGCCACCCAAATAGGGTCCTAATGGCTGTCTCTTGTGGAAAATCCTGTGAAAAGTGAGTGAATGAGGAAGTGAGGGAATGAGTGAGGTACAAGTCAGTTACAACAAGTTTCCAAACGAGTTTCCTCACCATTTAATTCCATTTTCACTACCCTGTGATTACCAATGTCTAAGTGATTATTTGACCTATTTCCTTATCCTCATTAATATAAGTGTCTGTGGCTTTGGTCTCACAACATACAAAAATAAGTTGTTATGACTCAAGCAAATCATCTTGTTTATTAGTGAATCACTTGAAGAAGTGCATTAACTGTAGATATCTACAGATATCTAGATTTGTGTTGACCCTAATAGGTCCCTAATAGAAAAGTGGACAGATCATGTGATTGCAGCTTTGGTTGGTCTAATGAGCCACTTGCATACAGTGCTATGAATCATTTCCATTTGAAGTAATGCAGGTCTCACTTTTCCGGCAGCAATGTTTACATTTGTCAAGTACAGTGAGACAGCAACTTGTCCTGTACTATTATTTGTTTGTTTGTTTGTTTTCTTATTACTATTATTTATTTATTTACTTACTTAAATAAATTATATGTAAATTAGGCATTTTCTTTCATCCGTAGTTATGTATGTATGACAAAGTACATAGTTTGAAGCATTTCTCCAGCTTGCATGGAGGGGCTTTGAGAGTATCTGATGACTGTCAGTGACATTGCTCTTCGGGAGCTCTTGTTCCGTAAAATATCACCATTGTGAGCATAGTGAACGAGCCGGAAATGCAGGAGCAGTATTAAGAAGAACGCGGAACCCCATTGTCATTAACCAGTTTGTTCTTATCTTTTTGCTGTTGTTCCATGTTTCACTTTGTGCTAACGTGATACACTTTGCTGCTCTCTGCTGGTGTGAGAAGTATAACATAAAATACTGAAGTATCCTACGCAACCTTTTGAACTTGAAGCAAAAATAAATACGGATTTGATCAGTTCCTATAGCACTAGGCATGTGATTCAGAATGAGAAATTGGTCAAAATGGTCGATCTTTTTATTCAAATATATAACCTACTCTTCAAAATGGTTTCTTAAAGAGTACTTTGGATAGTTATTGGTTCTTAGCTTTCTAAAATTGTTCTACCTGGAACCTTCTCTGTTAGGGAGCCTCTTATTCTAGTTAAAACCTTTAAGGGTTCTATCTAACTTTTTCCCCCTAAAGAGTGAACTTAGGTCTTTTTGGACTAAAGCTTACACAGCCAGTTTTGCAACCAGGAACCACTTCCATTGTAAAATAAAATCTAATAAAACAAACCTTCAATTATTTATTCATTTACATTTATTCATTTAGCAGGTGCTGTTATCCAAAGCGACTTACAAATGAGAACACCTTTACATTACATTACATTACATTACACATTACAAACACCTTTAGTACTGCATCAGATTTATTTGGCGGCACGGTGGCTTATTGGCTAGCCTCAGACCTCCAGGGTTGGGGATTCCAATCCCGCCTCTGCTCTGTGTACATGGAGTTTGCATGTTCTCCCAGTGCTTCAGGGGTTTCCTCTGGGTACTCCGGTTATCTCCCCCTTTCCAAAGACATGTGTTGTAGGCTGATTGCCATTTCCAAATTGTCTGTAGTGTGTGAATGTGTGTGTGATTGTGCCTTGCAATGGGTTGGATCCCCTGCCTTGTGCCCCAAGTTCCTTGGGATACGCTCCAGGAATAGTGTCCCGTGATAATGTGTAGAATAGGCGGTACTGAAAATGGCTGGATGGATGCCCACGTTTTTCCTATTTTTTTTTTTTTTACCTTTCCACTGTCGCCTCTGGCTTGCTCATTAGAGATAAACTTCTAAATGTAAAATTTCTATACTGAATTTATAAATTTCTGTAAAGCTGATTTGTGACAATGTCCATTGTTAAAAGCACCATGCAAATGAAATTGAATTGAATTGAACTGAATTAGCCAAGTACTTAGGAATAACACAGGAATCATATTGCTGCCATTAGAACTTTTTATTGCTGAACCTTCTAACCAAAACCAGTTACATTATGTTTAAGCGCCAATGAAAAAGATTTTGCATCAAACAGAACACTTTGCAGTTTTATTAAAATGGCTGTCAGACTCATGTTGACATAGTTGTTTTGCTGAACACCCCATTCAATTCAACAACTAGGCTAATAAACATATATATATATATATATATATATATATATATACATATATATATATATATATATATATATATATATATATATATATATATATACACACACACACACACTAACTAGCATGTTTTCCCCATGCTACGGGGGTTTCCTCCAGGTACTCCAGTTTCCTCCCCCAGTCCAAAGACATGCATGGTAGGCTGTTTGGCATGTCCAAAGTGTCCGTAGTGTATGAATAGGTGTGTGAATGTGTATGTGATTGGCACCCTGTCCAGGGTGTACCCCACCTTGTGCCCGATGCTCCCTGGGATAGGCTCCAGGTTCCCCGTGACCCTGTAGGATAAGCGGTATAGAAAATGGATGGATGGATGGATGGATGGATATATACTAATTAGTAATAACTTTGATAGTAATTCATAGTGAGCTCCATCACTGTAATGTGAATAAATAGGCTAAATTAATGACAGACCCTTTGCGTCAGGGAGGCTATTTTGAAAGCCATGGCTTTATTTACCACAAACAATGCATTGCAATATTATAATACATACAGTGCGGTATTAATGATGCTTATGTGTATAAGACTGTGTCATAGACTTTTATTGGGCGTGATCCCGGTGAAATAACACGGTTGGATTCTTAGGTTCTGCTTTTGCGTTAGATGGTTGATGTGACATAAATCCGATTTCCCCCAATTTCATTTGTTTTGTTTGCCATTGGGCCAGAATGATGTCATCTACTTGGATACCCCGCCTTCGCGCGCACACATGCGCAGGCACACACACACACACAGACACGCGCGCGCACGCGCGCACGCACGTTGCACAAGATGCGCGACTCCAGTGCAATTGTGCTGTGAGCTCACACAATCGACCGCGGTGACTGCATGCTTTTATGCTGTGCATAAACAGCCTATCCTGCATGTGCGAACTGTAACTGAGAGATCTGCATAAACATAGCTACTGCGTGGTTGTTTTTAGATCATAAAAGCACGCAGATTTAGATACGGCTATGTAAGCATGCATGCATCGGAGCGGAATTATCACTAGAGAAGAAGCACGAGCGTCAATGAGAAATAATGACAATACAGCGGACGTAGGTTACCAGTAATGTGAGTAATTTTTTAATTGCTTCTTTTATTTCTATTCCTGCATGTCTGAGCCACGAACATAGCCATGGCTCGGTTTTCATTAAACCGAAAAATGATAACAAGTGTATTTCTTTGAGATTTAAACATATACAGGCCCGCATGACTGCTTATGATTATTGTTTATCCCAGAGATTCACCTCACATCACATCACATCACACCATCCCTCTTGCAAAGAAGCGCATAAACGCGCAGCTGGAATAGCCTACTCCCAACACAGCTAGAACAAATTTTGCAATATCTTGAGGTCGAATATTCCTCATAATAACCAGAACGAGAGAGAGAGAGAGAGAGAGAGAGAGAGAGACCTGTTACCGGATGCATCAGGGCACATATGTGACAGCATGGCCTAACCAGTCATTTTGGTTTACTGGATCCCAGATGATACATCCTTTGGGCTCCAGTCCAATCAGTTCATGTCTTTAACCAGGACATAGACGGATGTCTATGGTGCTGAAACTGTGAGTAAAGCATATGGATATGCTTGATCACAACTGCATGGCAGTTTTTGGAGGACAATAACAGTAGCCTAGTTCCTGGGACAAAGGAACAGTCGTGCACAAGGATGATAGCCAAACGCAGCTGTTTATCCAAAATGCATTGATGGGTGACAGTGCACCAAATTATTTCGTTATCTAGTTTCCCGTTCATTTATCATTATCACATTACTGCGCATGTCATCTGGACATTTGTTACTACAGAAGAGTAAGCAGGAACAAAGGCAGATGATGTGTAACCTGCAGTTACAGCATCTGAGTAAATGGATGAACATAGATGCTGAGTAGGCCTGAGACTGACGCAGACTTTCCATGAGGGATTTAAGCTGCAGTGAGTGGACATACCTGAAAATAAGTTGTTTTTGTTTTTTTTAAATAAAGACATAATAATAATAATAATAATAATAATAATAATAATAGTAATAATAATAATAGACAGACTGTTACAGAAGAGTGTAATGCAATTTCTTTCTTTATTTTTTCCTTCCTTTCTTTTTATCTATAGGTTTATAGGTCAACAGTTTTGTCTTTATTTGTTAAAATGTACCATGTTGCATTACAATATTTTCACAGGTAGCTGGAGCACATAATTACTATACAGCTCAGAATCCACTTTACTGGCATTCACTGTGAATTTACACTATACAGTATATTGTGACTTCCAATTGTTATTTGACTGTACATCATCCAAAAACCCCACTCATACAACTTAATCATAGTTTTCAAAGGTAAATGTACTGAATTTCTTCAGTAGGTCACATCAGTTTAAGTATAGAATCTCAAGTTAAGGTATGGTCCAAAAACATATTTTGAAAGAATTGTACATTTGTGAAATCTTGAAAACAAAAAAGAAAAAAGAAAATGGCAAAATATATTATAAACAATAAAAATTAGTATTGACATCAACTGAAGATACCAAAGTGAGTATTTCCATTTCCAGTGTTTACCATTTCAACAATAATTTTTAAAAGACATAATACAAATCCACACATTTGGTACCTTTATAAATTTGTTCTGATTTTGAATATGATTTGAAATGACCTAAATTTAAAAGTGCATTTTATCTACATTGCTATATTATCTGTTAACATTATCCTGACAAGCTGTTATTTATAACAGTAGAATAGTAACACTATAATAAAAAAAATCATCATAATAATCTTACACGTACATACTGTAACTTTGTTTTGTAAGGAGAAAAGAAATGAGAAATGTATCCATGATAATGAAAATGAAAAGTCACAATTATTTTTTTTACTGAAATAAGCAAAAGAATTGCTTTTTTAAAATCATTTACCATTTTTTGACATGGGATAGTTTTGCCAGATTTCTCCAGATCCTTCTTGTACCCAAGCAAGATGAAACACGATATAAGCATGTCAATCAATGAGCCTCTGCTAGAAAATATAATTCACCAGATGCTCCCAGCAAAATTTAGTGGGCAGACTCTTAATTTTTTAACATTATCACTTCAACAGGGAGGACTGCAGGGAATGCAGTCATGCACAACCATCTAAATATTCCCATCTTAATGCATTAAGCAGATATCTCAGGCTGCTCCAAGTCCAAGACAATTTGTGCTTCAAAATCAAAGTACTCCCCTCACACGATGTACATTACAAGATATGAGTACATATTACATTAAGTACTTACATTATATTACATTTATTACATTATTACCAGCTCTTTATACACTTATCTTTACCAGTCTTTAATAGTCATATCTGTCCTGCCCACTTCATTCGAAGCAGCTGCTCAAACAGCTTCTGGAAAACTATTAGAAAACAATTAGTAGCATTTTAGGGCTTTTCCTATTTCAAAATAGACACCTATGTTTTTCAAAATCCCAAATGTGGTTCTCTGTCAAGAAACACAAGTCATGTGAACAACAGTCAGAATCATTTTCCCAAGCTAAAGTTCTAGATCACTATTAAGCAAAACAAACATGCGTTAAATGAAAATTAGTAGTGGAGCTCTAGGTGAGCTAAATGACCAAGACACCAATAGCATTCATTAGCATTTGGACATCATATTGACACTCACCAAATATCATTTGATCATTCATTTGCTTTGATTTTAACCTTAAGAGACATTGTCCACCCTGCAACAGACATATTTCACCATACAAGGCCCTGTGTAAGTTGACACTTTAGAAACGGTTGCACATTAGAACAAGCACATTAATATAAACCTTGCAGCTGGAACTGCTGTGCAAGCCATGCTATTAAAGAAAAGGGATCAACAGCGCTGTCGTATATGATAATGAGGACAGATGAGTGCTGAAAATACAAAAATCAAGATTTTTTTAATTTAAAAAATCTACCTTGCTATGTAATGGACTAGCATTTAATAGTCAGGGTAAGATATAGTTAGCTAAAGTTACGTAGATATCATTAATGTTACCATTAATGGTGCTCATTACTACCAGGCTACACAGCTACAAAGCATCACATAATTAGTTACTCTTGCATATAATAAATTTGCTGTCACATACTACAATACTAACCAGCCAGGTTCCAATTTCACAGCAATTTGTTGTCCTAGAAGTATGAAAATTCTGTTAAATCTGTGAATTTCTGGCAAGAATTAACAGGAGGTACGTAAACAAGACAGTCACTTATACAGTATATAGCATATGAAACGTGATGTGTGTGTAACTGGTAAACATGCAGAGGCTGTTTTATACGTTCTAAGCATGCATATGCTGATGCTACAAAAGTTTTCTCCAATGTGATATAAATAGCCTTTACAAATGTACTTTTTTGAGTGATAGTACATACGAGGTGTGTGATCAAAGTGATATGTTACATTAGAAAATCTGGGTCAATGAAACTATCACCCCCTTCACCACAGGCAGAAAAAGGCAACGCTGAAAAAAGAAAGAGGATGAGGATACCATCACCAGGCTCAGTGCGTGGATGTATGCATGTGGGATTAAACGCATGGTGTGATGACTGTCTTGGAGTGTATGTGTTTATCTGAAGTGCAGTTTTGCATGATTGTCCCTCAGACAAGGTCTGTAGCTGAGTCAACAATGTCATATCAATGTCATATATTTGTTCTCCCAGTCCTCCACTCCGAACCTGCCCCCCCTCCCCCCACTCTCCCATCCACTACACACTTCTGATATTACAAAATGCTGATTGTTAATGATACTGGTTGCCACTGCTAAAACATAATAACCTGGTGTTGATTTTTAAAAGATAGCATGTTGTTGTTTTTGTTTGTTTCATGGTGTAAAATTAACAGGAAGGTTGTGGATGACAAACAGAAGCTACAATAAGCTTCTGTGTGGTACTCATCACAATTTTACAATTTTGTGTGTGGTATGACTAACATTGAGCAAATACATAAATATCATGTATAACATAAAATTACTCGAATATCAGAATTACCTGCCATTTATTTGTCTTTTTCTCTCTGATCTTCAAACATGCAGCTCTGCCTAGCCCCAGATGCCTCCCCTCCCACTTGACGAGCGCATTGTGGTAATTCAGCGGCCTAAAAGCCTGGGCTTGTGCGTGGCCTCACCACCAGCCACCTCTCAGTCTTCCTCACGTCTTACCACCCGCAACGAGCCCACACCCCGCTTACCACACACCCAACTTCCTCCATCCCATCCCCATTTACCTTCTAACACTTTGTCACTGGAATGCAGGCACAGGCCCTTACTCCATGGGCAAAGAGCCAAGGGCGAGAGAGGCGGCAGTACAGAGGACAGCAGCTGGATCCCTAGTCACTGTCACAGCAATGGGACTGTGACTCTGGGTCCCAGACCTTACACGCACACTCATACCATTGACATTAAAGTATCAGTGGACAAAGGAGGGACACATTCAGACACAAGGTGCAGTAGCAGCTTGACTCGAGGTGAAAGTGGCAGAGAGAGCAGAGGCCAGTGGGTGTCTTCACACTTAGCTCCAGGGCAAAGTGACAGAAAATTCAGAGGAAAGTCTTCAGACACCACTGAGAGGCACCAGATCAAGGCACAGTATAATAACCACTATCAGAACAACCTCACAGTGTCACCCGGTGGGGTGTTGGAATTTGTTCCAGCCCAAAGACAACAATCTAAATCTAGGTGGACAAAAGAGGAAGAGTTGTTATCAAATCCACGTTTTGCAGCTGCCAACTACAGGGACGTGCCTTCTGTTGGTAACAAAGAAAACTCCAAACTGGGTACTGTCCATCAGCCTCCCAAGCCACACAGTCTATCCCATCACCTTAGCTCTACCCAATCAGCCCATACCTCCATTCTAAACACCCACTATCAGGTGACCCCAAACTCTGTCCCCTTCTGGGCCCCATCTTCCTTCCCTCAAGTCAGTCAAACCCGGTCCTCACGTATCAGAGAAACACACCCCCAGATCCTCCAAAGCTTGCCACTATCTCCAACGTCTTCTTGTGACGGCTTCCCTAGCCCAGATCACACTTGCACTATTGACTTTTCTCGTCCATTCAACTGTGACTGTTGGAGGCTGGTATGCTGTAGAGGAGGGAGAACCCGCTCAGCTGGCTGCAAAGGAGGTACTGGAAGCCCATCTTCTTCATTTTCCCGAGGCCAAAGAGCAAGTTCAAACAACACAGGTGACGGTGCCATGGGATTGAAGAAATTAGGAGGGTGTCTGTCCACGGCTTCAACCACAAACACCTCTTCATCCAACAGCACTGTGTCAGAGTGCCGGACGGGCCTTCTAAGGCCCCTGGGCTGTGCATCCTGTTCAGGGGAAAGTGGAGGTTTTGATAGTCCTGCTGCCTTGCGCAAAAAATTGGTTGGTGGTTGTCTACCCTGTGCCCCATTCTCCCCATCTGCTCCTTTGCGCGCACTGCAAAGTTGTGTCAGTGGCTGCAACCCCAAAGCAAGCCAGGCAGGTAGCTCTTGTAGTTACTGCAGTAGTGATCCTATAGTAGTGACTTTTAACCCTCACAGAGGGAAGCCTCCTGGATTTTCCCATAATGCTGGGGTATATACCATGGGAGGGCACCAACACGATGACGATGATTACAGCGTGCGCACAATTTGGCCTGATGAACTTGCAAAAAAGATGACTCACTCTAAAACCCAACCTAACCATCATAATGTAGGGATGAGGATGGGAACAGGAAACTCTTATATGGGCCATGACCAGAGTACCAGTAATGGAACCAGTCCAGTCATTCTAGATTGCCGTAATCTTCTAGATTTTACCCGCTCCCAACTGACTGACCATGCAGGACGACGGAGACTCCAGCAAGGCAAGATGGCAGTTTTGGACTTCATGGGGTCAGGACACAGGAGAGACCCAGGCCAAGACTCTCTGAAAAGGCTCTTTAACAAGGAAGGTGATGCTGGAATGGGAAATGATGATGGTCTAGATGATATGTTTCCAAGGTCCCCTTCCCATCACTCTCTCACTCCTGAGTCTTCACCCTCCTTCTCCCCTCCACCATCAGCCCCTGGCAGCCTGATCAAGCCCAAACCAAGAGGAAGAGATTGGGAGGGTGGGCACTCCTTACCATCTGCTCAGTCACTCCATTTGGTTCTTAACTCATTCAATAGAGAGCAAGAAGAGGAGAAGAGGAGAGGTAAGAGTGTTTTTTTAGGATTCTTGTAAGTACCTCGTGATTTTGTTCCCATTTTTACCTTCTTGTGTCAGAAAGGAACTCAGCTTCACATTTACATGCTATTAAAATGTGTTGCTTAAAAAAAGCCAGAGGGTAATGATTGCTTATTGTTGCTTGGTTAAAAGAAAAAAGAGAATGGAGCAGCATGATGATGTAAATACAAACTTGAATGATTCAAATGAGTAAAATGATATATTCTTGCAAAGTTCTGTAAACACATACAATAACTATTTTTTCCCATGTTCATCTGCTCTACTTTCTCTGTGCTCTAATCCCTTCTGCTGTTTGTATGTCATTACAATTATATAACAGGATGCTCAAAGCCATATTCAGAACTAATGAAAATTCAATATAATGTGCAACATGGATGAAAGTAATAGCAAATATTATGGAGTGTCTTTTGGATGATGTTCTCTCTTTTACAACCTCCCACTTGCTTTCCTAATTACTAGCTCACTTGCACAACAGGTGCACTTATTTCACACAGAGGACAAGATAATGAAAAGGGTTCTGTTTTTCTCTGTCAGTGCACCTCTCCCTTCCGCTCTCATCCTCCCTCCCTGCATCTCTATCGGATGAGAGTGTAATGACTCCAGATGTGGAGAACGCGGTAATTAGCCCCATTCTACCTTTCCTTTTCTTGGGGAATGAAAGAGATGCTCAGGACCTGGACCTGCTGCTGCGACTGAACATCAGTTATGTGGTTAATGTCACCACCCATCTGCCCCTCTATCACCTGGACACGGGTCTGGTACGCTACAAGCGTCTACCTGCTACTGACAACAGCAAACAGAATCTCAGACAATATTTTGAGGAGGTCTTTGAGTTTATAGGTAAGTGGATTTTTGGATAGACATAGTTTGTCCCACAGTGATCCAGCTTGTATTTTGTGCCTGGTTCTGTGGATTTTTGGTGTGTTTGGCTCAATGCCTGTTTTGTGTGTCACTAATGAATCCTAACCTGAAGAATCCATTGAAATAATCAGTGAATGAGTAGCATGTATGTTGTGCCATTTATTTTCCAGAGGAGGCTCATCAGAGTGGCCGAGGTGTGTTGATTCACTGCCAAGCAGGCGTGTCTCGTTCAGCAACTATCGTGATTGCTTACTTGATGAAGCACACCCTCATGACCATGACTGACGCTTATAAATATGTGCGGAGTCGCAGACCAGTGGTGTCTCCCAACCTCAACTTCATGGGACAGCTACTGGAATTCGAGCGAGATCTCAACTCTGGTGTTACACCTCGAATCTTAACTCCCAAGCTGAGTGGCCTGGAAACACAAGTCTAAAAGATCTAGAACAATAGATTTTTCTAAAAAAAGGGAAGTAATAGAAAGAAATGAAGTAGGCAAAGAAAGCATGGGTTTACAACATGCTTATTGGGGACATTTAAAAAAAAAAAGCTTGAATAAAAATCATTTGGGGGATAATGCAGTAGGGTATTCTAAGGAAATTTAAAAATGATGTACTTCCAGTATTTTAAGTATTTCTATTGCATAATTATAGCACTTAAACAGAAGTAGGCAAATGGGTGTTTGTATAATCAACCTCACAGTGATACTGTGCTCATAATAATGTGCCAAGTTTTATAATGTTAACTACTACATAGTAATACATTATAACTATTATTGTATTCTACGTATTATCAACCTGCCCTCATTGACATAACCAATGTATACAACAGTGAAGACAGGGAGAAAATGCAATGCAAGGGCAAAAAAATGTACTGTCAAGCACAGAAAAAGACACAAAGTGATGAATTTCTCAGACCCGAAAACTGTAGCAAATTTCTCACACCTTCTCCACTGTGCACAGAACTTTTCTAGACATATTATCCAGTAGAGGGTTCAATGCACTTATTTTCTTATCCCAGTTAACGCCAAGTTAGCTGCTGACAAATATTACCACACACAAAGGTTTATTTAGCATTTTTGTCATTTGAATCATCTGCCACTTGTGTTAATACATTTGTGGTTTACATTCTTTTTAGAAACCTCTGTGTGGGAAACGTGCAATAGAAATGCATGAACAGTGGAGGAGATATTGAATTGAATTATTCCAGCTTGGACACTTGCACAAATGGATATTTTAGATGGAACTTGAGATACTAGATGCGAGTATGAAAAGCAAGATTTTTTTCATGCACACAGAGAGAGAATCAAAACAGTGAGAGAGAAAGTGTGTGCGAGAGAGAGATAGAGTCCCAATACTGTGCTTTTAATACATGGTGGATTTAAAAACACTAATGGATTGTGTTCAATTTTTCTTTTCTAATTGAATTTCTGAACTATTGTCTATTTTTTAAATCTCAGTAGGCATGAGGGTGCAAGTATAGATTTTATTTTTCTAAGCACTTTGTATATATTTGTTTTACTGTGTTAAAGGTACTAAATCAAATAGTGTGATATGAGCAAAACAAGAAGGGAATGATCAGAGATGAGCAAAAAGTCCATCGTTTTACATTTTAGTAGAATGGAAACAAACAACAAGGTTAATTTAATAATTGTTTAATTTGACCATGATGCTTGTCACTCTGAATCTAAATGCCCACAGCTTGCTTGAATAAGTTTCATTTTATTTTAAGTTATTTTTAAAACAGATCTTGATTCTGTTTTTCAGTCAAAACAGCAGACTCCAGCTAAAATCATTGTCTGTATTTTTCCACCTATAGATGACTGGCAAAACTTGAATTAATCTAAATGGTACTGGATTCATACATACCAGGAACAGCAATGTGAATTAGCTATAGGTAATATAGTCTTATGAAGGGGGGCACGGTGGCTTAGTGATTAGAATGTTTGCCTCACACCTCCAGGGTTGGGGGGTTCGAATCTATGCTTCAGGGGTTTCCTCTGAGTACTCCGGTTTCCTCCCCCAGTCCAAAGACATGCGCTGTAGGCTGATTGGCATTTCCAAATTGTCCATAGTGTGTGAATGTTTGTGTACGCGTGTGTGATTGTGCCCTATGATGATTTAGCACCCCCTAACCAGGGTGTCCCCTGCTTTGTGCCCAGAGTTCCCTGGGTTAGGCTCCATGCTCCCCGTGGCCCCACATAGGATAAGCAGGGTGGATGGATAGTTAGTCTTATGAATGGTTTTAGAAAATCCAGTTAAAAGTACATTTTAAAAGGCAATAATAATAATATAAGCCACAGCTTTCTATTATTCGTGCTTAATCCAGCCCTCTAGATACCTACCCTAACTGCTATTTAAATCAACTTTGCTTATTTGATTCTGATGCCATTCATTTTCATAGCATTCATTTGAATAAATCAGGAGAGGAGGCAAACTACCTGCCTTTGATGATTAGCTATGGAAAATGTCCACGAGTTTAATTCTTCCTTTCTTACCCTCTGATCCATTGTTTACATTCTCTCCTTAGTTTATAGATTTTGAACAGTGCTCTTATGATACTATGCACCATTCTTTTCAACTTTTCAAATATGGGAGTGTAATCTGTGAAAAAGACCAGGCTTTGTTCAGTTCACTGTGATAAGCTTTCTTCTTCCTGAATATTGTCTAGTTTTCAGGCTTAGTCCTTGAAGTCTCCCTTCATCTGTCTTGGTGCGCAGAGGTGGGGGGGATTTTGTCTGCTGTCTTTGAGCTTTTATCTGCCTGGCTGAAGCAATGCGCTTTCACCCTCCACTGCCATGTCATCACTAAGCCACTCTCCCCAGAGATTTCCACTTTGCATTCCAGTGCAAATCATCTGGGCCAGGACATGGATCCACTAAATATACAAGCAAAAAAAACCAACAATGTTAAGTGTGTGTTGTGTGTTTATGTTTGTATGTATGCCTCAAAATGTTTGATTCTCACAAGCTAACTGTAACAAAAGTGCTTTTGTTTAATGACTTACTGCTTCTTCATTTGGTATGGCTAGGCAAATTCCTGTTCCCCAAAGGAAATTTGTGATGCGTACTGAATGTGTTTTAGTGAGTTAAAAGTGCTCTGTGAGATCAGACCAATCTCAGTCTAGACATGGATGCTGCTGATATACTCAGATATTGAGGACAACAAAGAATTTAAACTTGAATATTTGTACTTTGGATAACAGTTCCAAGACATCTGTATTGATATGATTTCTTGACATATTCCTGTTGGCACTTATTGTATTATTGTACAGTAAGTAATTCTACTTTGCTCTTTGTTTGCATTTTCCTATACATGTACAACTGCAAGTGGTTCCTCCCTGCGTAGGTAAATACATAAATGCCAAAATATTATATAGTGACCTTAGTATTAATTCATAATATTCTCCCATTCATACTTAATCTAGATAGAAACTTATAATACTAAGGTCAGGATATAGTAACAGTCAATGTAGTGCCTAACAGTTGAGAGGAAATTGACATTACGATATCTTCAAATTGTTCAGATTTATTCATGCAGTGTCCACTGTGTCGGTGCAAGACATACAGACAGATGATGTGGAAAATATTTCCTTCTATTTTTAATTGAAATGCCAACCTTAGGCCTGTGCATTAATTAATCATTAATAATATTCCAAACTTGGTAGCACAGCGTATGCAGGTTATGTATGCTGCCACCTCACAGCTCCAGGGTCCCAGTTTGGCTCCTGAGCTTAGGGTAAGTTTATGGTTACTATCTCTACAGAGATTCCCATGTTGTTTCCCCTATGTCTGCCCCGGGTTCCTCTGGATTCACCAGTTTTCTACCACCTCCCCAAAACTGATAGGTATATTGACTACTCTAAATTGCCTCTAGGTATGAATATGTGTGTGTGCATGGTACCCGGTGATGGACTGGCATACCATCCAGGGTGTATTTCCCACTGGCACAGGTGCCAAATCCACCATTAGTGAAGATGAATGAATGAATGAATATATATATGCATTTGTCAATGCCACAGAGTTTTGCTCTTCCATACATTGCGGGGGAAAAAGATACATATTGTGAGCACATTTCTCAC
The DNA here is from genome assembly GCF_023375685.1 of Ictalurus furcatus. Lineage (NCBI taxonomy): Eukaryota > Metazoa > Chordata > Actinopteri > Siluriformes > Ictaluridae > Ictalurus > Ictalurus furcatus. Next base: position 13,140,742 of record NC_071272.1, read on the forward strand.
GTGTAATGTTCATATAGGAACCATTTGAAGTGTACTTTTTATTGTGTGTTGATTGATCTCTTACATATGTGTTTATTGCACCTAATAATGAACAACTAAATGAAAATTTATGTGTATAATTTACTCAAACTTTTAAGTCAGTGTCTATTTCTGTGAGTATATATTTATTTGTGTGTTATGCCCCTTTTTTTATTTACAATATTGTGCTAAGTATTTTATTTTTATTTTTTTATGGTTTTATGAACTGGTAATGATTTTTTTGGAGGGAAAAAAGGCACCCTGGAGGATGACTGTGTTAAGTGCTGTCCCATTATTGGTGTCTTACCTTCCCTGCCTCCCTTCATGAAGTAATGTTAGTCCATCTAACCTGTCAACAGTGTTGTATTTCATTGCTGTATCTTTATACTTTACATGTAAACTTTCTGCTAAACTGCTAAATAATGATTCTCATAAGACGATGTTCTTTTTTCATATGTTGGCGATTTTTTTCGGTGACTCTTTTGATAGTGGTGTATACAAATATTTGTGGATGTCTGGAATAATCTGAATGCATGGTGTGCTTTTTCTACATTGCCCCTCCATCTCTACCAGTGACCATGCTACACTCTGTAGTGTGCAGTTGGATGGTATGGTGTATTCATTTGGTCCTTGTTGATTTGATCATTGTGAATTTATAGGAAATCTTTTTTTTACTCAAACCTACTGTGACTAAGAGACTGATCTTGTTCTAAAGTAACAATGATAATCAGTCATGATAATCACTTGTAAGGACTTTGTGGATGATTTACCTCTTTAAGAAAGAGCAGAAAACTGTGTATATTACCACAAAATTGTCCACCTTTATGATGTATTCGGAAATCTCTGGAAAACTAAAATGGTTTGCTGAAATACATTTTTTACAGTAAATCATCAAAATACTGTGTCTGGTTTCTTTGCCAGAGTAGTTTTTGACAATGAAATGTGACCAATAGGATGAGGAACCCTGGACGTCACCCAAAAAAAAAAAGATACAAAAAGATCAACAGACAACATAAAAATGCATAGAAAATGGAAAAGAAACATACTTAAACTTTTACCTTCATTAGAAAATCTAGGATGTATAAATTTGCAAATATAACCCTTTTAATTACATAAAATCTAACCCTACATGTTGGGGTAAAAATAGGAGCAAGAAATTATACTAAGGTGAAAGTGTAGATAATGTGTCAAATTCTTTGGGGAAAGTTTGGGGAAGAACCACATATGGGTGTGATGGTCGTGTCAACATACTTTTGGCCATATAGTTTTCGTCAAAGGAAATAAATTGGCACAATACCTGATAGCTCTTTCTACAATGATGAATTTGTTTGGATGATTTAATCTGAGAGGTGAGTGAAATGCAAATAAATTGCAAATTAAATGTGGTAGAGCCCATTCTATTGACGTATTGTGTGCAGACATCGGCCGGATGAGAGAAGAACAGACATTTGTGATTTGTAACTGGTACTTTGAAGGTAAGGAGTAAAAAGTATTTTTCTTGGAAATGGAAGTAAGTAAGAGTACAGCTGTTGAGTACAGGACTTGATTGTGCATTAATGTTATTATCTCTGTCAAGTATTGTATGTTCTGATCATGGGCTCTCTGGTTTCCTACCACCTCTCAAGAATGTGCCAGTATATGTATTGCCTATGGTAAATAGTCCCTAGGTGTGAATGTGTGTGTGTGCATGATGCTTTGAAATAAACTGGTTGACTGGTATTCCTGCCTCCAGAGATAGGCTGACCGGGATAAAGCTGTTACTGGGTAACACAGACTACACAGTCCAAACAGTAATGCCTTAGTTTTCACATTACAAAATCTACAAACATGGCTGACGTTTCAGACATGAATAACCTGGTCAATAAGGTTTGTCAGATCAGCAGTTTTTCCCAGCCTAATGAAGTCACTGTGGTTACATAAGTGTTCGTTTTAATATGTGATTGCTGTGTGCTGCGGTTTAATGCCCAGAGGGGCTTAAATCAATAGGCTGTAGAGTTCTACTTTTAGCATGGCTTTACCATTTCAGGGTATGTACTGTTACAGAATGACGCTCAGGATCAACTGTCTTACCGGATCCAGACACCCACTTTGGTGGTGCTGATAACATGCAATCGAGTCAGTGAAATTGACTCAGTGCCAGAGGACATAGGGGTGGGAGCATGTTCTGAATGCCTAGTCAGAGGCCACTTCAGTGTTTGAATGACAGAGCAGTGCTAGAATGGTAGGGTGCCTGAAAGGGATGTCAAAAACTGGGACAAGAGCTTTTAGGATATGTCTGTTGGACTATGTGTGGAGAGAGAACAAGAGAGAATGGGAGAGAGAGAGAGAGAGAGAGAGAGCAGTGGTTTTGAAGGCGGTGCCTTGTCAAAGCCATAAATAAAACAATACCTTGCATATTTTTCTAAATCTCTATGTGCATAGGATTTAGTCTGTGTTAGATATCTCTTCTAACGTTAGTTGATTTGAATATTTTATATTTGTGAACTTGACTGATTGCTTTAATGTGTTCGGTGCTTTAATGTTTAGATGTGCTCAGGCATTTAAAGAAATGAATTTACTAAATTCTGCTAGAATCTGCTAATAATGGAACAGCAGAAATCAATTTAATAGTGAAACCCAGTTTTGCTGTGCTGTTTCAAGCCTTTACATCTTCTTATTCAGTAATGCAGTGAGAAAGCCTCTAACATTTAAAAAAAATAATGGCAATTCAATAAAATTGAAAAATGGTGTTTTTTAATTTATATATATAAATTAAATTAAATTAAGCCATATTCATTGCCAGGAAACATTTGCTTACTTGCTGACACTCTTCACCTGCTTGCAATTTCAAGAGACAAATTCGTCCTATTGTTTGGTAGGACAGAGAAAGGTTTTGTGTCATGGGAGCTAATAATAATAAATATAAATTTAAAAAAAAAAAATATATATATATATATATTTTTTTTTTTTACTTTATTTCTTAACATGTTCCTAGTCACCCAGGTGTACTAAAAAAAGTAAAATATCAATAGGAATCAATGCCAATATCAATATCAATGCCAATAATTGTTCCACGCCTATATTTAACAAAGTGTAACAAAATAGCTCAGACTACAATGACCTAATGTACACTAACACATCTCATATGCCTTTCTTTTACACACTCACATTCAGCTCATCTTGTTCCTGTCTACAGTTTTAGCACACATTCATTATACAGCAACACCATCATTCATTTCTAATCCTCCTTAACCCATTTCTTTGACATGACAAGTACACAAGCTTATTTAAAATGGTAAAGCACCTTTGCAGGTCTACATTGTATGGTAACTCCAATTTCAGTTACCATTGGAGAATTCCAATTATAATAATATGTAATTATAGCATCTGCAATGTAATGTAAAGACTTATTATTAAGGTTTTTATTTAATACCAATGGCCTAATTTAACTTTTTGATTATATCTATCTAAAGTATATGTATATATCTAAATTATGTGTTTGAATTTATGCTAGAAAATACATTTCACTGAAGTTAATGGAATTATGAAGTGGTCTCCACATAGATTGGTTCACATCCTGAACACGCCTTTCATGTGGGAGGAAACCTGTTAAGGGGATGAGACTACAACAGAGAAGCCATATTCATTGCCAGGAAACATTTGCTTACTTGCTGACACTCTTCACCTGCTTGCAATTTCAAGAGACAAATTCGTCCTATTGTTTGGTAGGACAGAGAAAGGTTTTGTGTCATGGGAGCTAATAATAATGTACATTTGATTTTTTTGTATTGTGCTCTCATGAAAATGCAGGAGTCGACATGGGAACACTTTTGAAACTTTTTTGGTGCATTGTGGAAGAAGAATGTCAGGATATGCAAGAGAGAGTCCAAGACAAGGGAAATTCTTCTCCCTGAACAGATTGAATTGATTGGACCACACAATTTGGAGGTAATGGGATATTTAAAATAAACTTTGGTAATACAAAAATGTTATGTGCTGCTGATAAAGCTGTGGGTTTGTTTGTTTATCTGAAATCTGTTTTGAGCTTTATGAATGTCTGGTTAAAGTGATGGAAATGAGCTTTGGAAAATATGTGGGAAGGTTGGTTAAAAATCACTACATGAACAACCAAATCCCCATGCCAGTTCAGAGTATACTGATCTTCCATTTGTCATCTTTTAGCTTGGTTTACCTTTTTAAGTAAATCAAATTAGAACGTGTAAACAAGACGTTTCGATCTACTAGGTAAACCTGCTCTTGAGGTATATGATGTAAATATCATGGGTTGCAAGGTGTTCTAATCTATGCCCAGTCAGGCACAGATAATGAGCCCCCTGGGGCAACGCCATAGAGACTAAATCCCCAAGAGATTTTCTGATAAAGGTTCTTACTTTGGTACAAACACAGATTTTCATGGGCACTTGGTTTCCTTACCTATAAGCCTTTTATCTATCTATCTATCTATCTATCTATCTATCTATCTATCTATATATATATATATATATATATATATATATATATATATATATATATATATATATATATATAAATTATCTATAATTTTTAACATGAAATGCACTCACATATATAAATATGTCTACCATTTATCTTCCTTTCTGAAATATGCAAAACATATTTCTCATATTCCCTTTTCTCTCGTGTTTGTTCCCAGTCCATGGCACGGTGCAGGTGTAGTGGAAGAGCATTGTGCCTTTGTCTTCTTCCATTTTTGATGATGAGTCATATTTTGGTGTACATTATGATAACCATATTTGTCGCCATGTCCTACACACCCGAGCCTCAGCCTCTGCCTCTTCGTTTCATAGCCCCTGGAGTGTCATCGAACTCTGGAGCTCTTGCATCACATCCTCTCAATGCCTTCTGGAACTTGCGTTTGGTGGAGGGTGCTTTGTGGAACCGCCTTCAGCACCTCAAAGACAGAGAAAACAATCCGATATTGAGAGGAAACACCACAGGGGGCAGGGATCCAGGCACTCAAAGTACTAACATACATGGAAAGAATGGTTCTCTTCCATGTCACCCTGAGCATCACTGGGCATCTCAACTGCCTGATTTTAACACTATGCCTGAGCAGATGAAGGACTTTGTCTTGTCCATGCATTGTCGGAACTACACCCTCCTGATGAACCAGCCTGACCTGTGCAATGGACAAGATACCAAGACAGATGCCCCTATGCTATTTATGGCAATTAAGTCCCAGGTCGGAAACTTTGAGAACAGACAGGCCATTAGGGAGACATGGGGGAGGACTGGCTGGGTGCAGGAAGATGCAGGGAGAGAAAGGTGGCAGGTTCGCACTGTCTTCCTGCTTGGAAGGCAGGACATAACAACAGGTCCCCATCCGGACCTTGAGGCACTTTTGCAGCTAGAGAGCATCATTCATAAGGACATACTGCAATGGGATTTCAGAGACACATTCTTTAACCTCACCTTGAAGGATGTGCTTTTCTGGGACTGGCTCTCCGTGCACTGCCCACAGGCCCACTTCATCTTTAAAGGAGATGATGATGTTTTTGTTAGGACCGGTGCTCTCTTAGACTACTTAAATGAACATCATGCGCCTTTACAAGGGAAAATTAAGAAAGTAAAGGACAATTTCCTTGTAGGAGATGTGATTTCTAATGCTTGGCCCAGCCGCCAGCCCACAGCTAAATATTACGTACCTGAGAGTTTTTATAAAGGTGTGTACCCAACATATGCAGGTGGAGGAGGAGTGGTGTACTCTGCCGCTCTGGCCATGCGGCTGCGAGCAGTCTCACACTGGGTCAGTTTGTTCCCCATTGATGATGTGTACATGGGGATGTGTCTCCAGAGACTGGGTGTTTCCCCTAGTCATCATCCTGGGTTTTTGACCTTCGACCTACCTGAGGCCAAGAGTGAGAAGCCATGTGCTTACCACAAAGTACTACTGGTGCATAAGCGCAGCCCCAAAGAGATGCTTACACTATGGAAAGACCTAAAGGCTCCACTTGCGGAGTGCTAGTACAGAGACAGGAGAGTAATGGAAAGACTTCCTCTGATTTGTATATTGTATACCATGAATAATAAGCCCTGTCTTTTTAAAAAACAAGACAGATTTGAATACCTTCAGGTATTTTCATAACAGTGGAGTGTAATTATTTGCATAATAAATAGTTCACTCTGTGGTCTGTTTGATTTGATTATGAATGCTGGTTACTGAAGTCATTATGCATGAATATTGTGTCATGATAGAATGAACCATTTTTTTTTTTTTTTTTGTTTATTGCAATGTTATGTTGTTTTCGTCTATTGTAATGGTATGTTGTTTTCCTAAGGTTTCTATGTATGGTTCTCAATTTGTCTCTTATACTTTATTAGGCATATATATGTACATATATTTACAAGTCAAATCATGTTATTCCTGTAAAAGCTGTAGATTTATGCACAAATTTTTCATTTAGATAAAAATGTATTTGCAACACATATGCAGTTTTGCATTTTCCATGTGGATAAAAGGTTCAAGTTTTATTGATATTGTTTGATTTCTTCACGTTACATAAAGTTCAATTGCTCTGGGACATGGTACGCTTCCCTGCAAACCATTGAGTAATGAACCAGTAATCCTGAAACTGTAATATCAACATGGTACAATATCGACCCACTACTGCCTTTTGTTATGGGTTATATACTGTATCATATACTGTAAAGGCATTTATAGTAAGTTTTTATATAATAACTAAAAGGTCTCAGACTAAAGTAATATATGTTTGAATAATTTTGTAAAAATCCAATTAACCAAATCAGACTTTTTGTTTTAAGAAACATCTGACAGTACAGACAAAAAGAAACCATTATATTAATTTAAATCAGCTCAACATTCTAATTTTAATTGGTAAGGTGTTCGTGCTGTGGGTTTTGGCATATTATTATTATTTTTTCTAAAATAAATAGGATTTGCATTTTATATGTTATCATAAATTGATAATAAATTATGTAAAATATATTTTTCTATTAGATTGATTTTTGAAAATCATGAAGCACTTTGACCATCCTGACCACTGGCTTAATAATCCTGAGTTTGGTTTTTTTTTGTGGTTTTTTTAATAATTAATTTTGTAACATCGATAACATTAGATCTATGTTGTGTTGCTTGTGTTCAGTGATGTGTTGTAAGACTTATATTCAGTCTATACAGAGCATCTTGAAATAAAGTTTTATTTCTTCACTGGTTGGTTTTATTTTTTTTATTGATTAGTTTTAAACTAGTATTTTACTAGAAATGCTAGTTAGTTGTCCTGCAATGGACTGGTGTCCCATATGTGGTGTATCCCTGCCTTGCGCACATGGAATCCATCATGAACCTGGGCAGGATAAAGCAGTTACTGAAGAATTAATGAATGAATACTGATTAGTGACTACTTGTATTCCCAACAAATTCTGGTTTTCATTTGAGCAAACAGTTCTACATTAAAAAGCATTAGTATGTCACAACTATAGACATGATTCCCAAAACCTAGAGAAAAACACATTCCAAAATAACATTCATAATACGAAAATACGAATAAATAAATAGATAAAATAGTTATATATATATATATATATATATATATATATATATATATATATATATATATATATATACACAGTTTCTCACAAAAGTGAATACACCCCTCACATTTTTGTAAATATTTGATTATATCTTTTCATGTGACAACACTGAAGAAATGACACTTTGCTACAATGTAAAGTAGTGAGTGTACAGCTTGTGTAACAGTGTAAATTTGCTGTCCCCTCAAAATAACTCAACACACAGTCATTAATGTCTAAACCGCTGGCAACAAAAGTGAGTACACCCCTAAGCTGACCCCCCCACCCCTTCAACCTCTGCAGCAATGCTGGCAGCACTCATACGTCTATTCATTGAGGGAACCATGAATGCCAACATGTACTGTGACATACTGAAGCAGAGCATGATCAGTATGCAGTATTCCAGCATGATAACGACCCCAAACACACCTCCAGGATGACCACTGCCTTGCTAAAGAAGCTGAGGGTGAAGGTGATGGACTGGCCAAGCATGTCTCCAGACCTAAACCCTATTGAGCATCTGTGGGGCATCCTAAAACGGAAGGTGGAGGAGCACAAGGTCTCTAACATCCACCAGCTCCGTGATGTCGTCATGGAGGAGTGGAAGAGGACTCCAGTGGCAATCTGTGAAGCTCTGGTGAACTCCATGCCCAAGAGGGTTAAGGCAGTGCTGGAAAATAATGGTGGCCACACAAAATATTGACACTTTGGGCCCAATTTGGACATTTTCCCTTAGGGGAGTACGCACTTTTGTTGCCAGCGGTTTAGACATTAATGGCTGTGTGTTGAGTTATTTTGAGGGGACAGCAAATTTACACTGTTACACAAGCTGTACACTCACTACTTTACATTGTAGCAAAGTGTCATTTCTTCAGTGTTGTCACATGAAAAGATATAATTAAATATTTACAAAAATGTGAGGGGTGTACTCACTTTTGTGAGATACTGTATTATTGGCTAGAATACTTGCATAAACAAGACACTATCAACCAGTAAAGACTGTTATAATTGTCAGATCTTTAATTACTGATAATAATACGGGTAATCTAAACAGCAAGCTAGTCTAGAGAACACGTTTTTGTAATTATAGTATGCACATTGTGTAAGACTTTTTTCCCCCATCATATCAGCACAAAAGGTACTTTTTCTTTGAATAAAAAAGGGGTCATCAATAAAGCAGAGTAGGTATAGATTAACCCAGTGGCTTTCAGCGCCAATATTTTTGTTCATAAGAGTGAAAAACAGAAACCAGGACACTACTAAATCCACGTTTCACACTTCACACAACACCCACTGACATACATGCAAATGAAACTTTATAGCCGTAATCACGCATTCAGAGGGTGATTGATTTTCCACTGATTGGCTTTCATACAGGTCGGTACACAAAAACACCTCCGCCTCCGAGAGGATCCTGTAGCCGTATATACACACACACACACACACACACACACGACACCAAGAAGTCTTTGCGATTCAGTAACAGCTTAAATTGTCGTTAACAACATACGGTACGGAGGAAATTTTGTTTACTTTTGGTTTTATTTGTGCATAATAAATCTTTTGAAGGTGCAGTATATGAGAACAGTCTAAGAGGATTACTCCGTGTTCTAGAGGTGCAGGAAAAATATATAAAATGATACCGGAGGGCTTTTACACACCCATCATTCATAATATTTGCTCATAGGTTTGCTTACAAAGGAATGAGGAAATGATTTGCGTTACAGTTCAGCAGTGTTACTGGCTTTCCCCTGTAAGAATAAAAGGAGGCAGAAAATGAACAAGATGGTTCAAAAATGAATTTAAACCACCTCATCGTAACATACTCTCTGAAAAGCACAGAGTTCCTGTCTTTCAAAACCTGCTGAAGAACCCGAAAGTAGATTTCTGGATGTTGCAGTGTCATGTAGGGGATAACACCCTTGGAACTTGCTGTTGCAGGAAATCAAACAGTCCAACACGAGTCAGCGCCGCAGTTAGCACCTGAAGTTTTCCTATAACAGCACATCATTGAGAATAAGAAACGAATAGACAAATATATATATATATATATATATATATATATATATATATATATATATATATATATATATATATATATATATATATGAAAAGAAATCTAACATAATCCCAAAACAATGTCTGGAAAGCAACATCATTCTCCTAGGATAATCTGGGGAAGTTACTGAACAATGAATTCACCATGGGTTGCTTCATTCAATCATAGAGCACGTATTCTTTGCATCCTAAATATCAGCACAGCATTAATGGTGAAACATACTGGACTCAAAATTAAAATGAAAACGTTAAATATAATCTTATATTTATGTACCATTCTTCAGTCACTCCACTTTACTGCTAGCTGACACAAGCCAACTTGACAAGATTTCTGAGAGGATTTTAAACTTTAAAATGTGTTTAAAACAGTTAACTTCAGTACAGTGAAAAAAATTTTTTATCCAATTCAACAACTGATTTCAAACTGCCATATAAGTTTCTGGCAGTAGAGAGTGGATAGATGTTTAAGTTTTGGGCTGCATTAAGCTAGTTCCAGTGGGGTATACATTTAGGGTTGCTGTTCCAACACTATAATTTTCAGGTAGTGGTAAGCTAGTTAACTCGGAAGCTAATGTAACTTGTCAGCCTATGACATATCACTATGTCTACAATACGCGTTAAAATGTAGCCAAATAGTTTCCTTGTGTAAATATAAATGACTAGTAGTTATTTCACAAAACAAGGAGAGAAACTGTCTGACAAACTGACAGACAGTACCACAGATTTGTCTCAGATATTTGTCTCCAATGGAGACAAATCTCTGAGTTGGCTAGAATCGGCTCTATTAGGTGAAGTTATCGCTTCTGAAAATTTTGTTTTGTTGATTGGAAAACAAAGAAATCAGGGCAGAAAGTCATCCAAATATTTTCTTAACGAAAGTAGGCTGACATGGAATAATATTGATGTAAGTATCCTATAACAGCGGTGCCTGTAGGTATGCCCAAGGAAATTTTTTATTGTATCCATAAGTATCAATTCGCTTTTAAAATAAAAAAAGATACTGTTGACCGACTGGAGTTTATAAGTAGAAATATTCTCAGATTTATTAAACTACAACCACAGTATTGTTTTTTAGTAGCGTGTAGTTTGGAACGCAGCCGTTGCTTGTGATTAATAAAGTGACAGGCGTTAACGTCTACGACAGATAATCACAGGGGGGAAAATACGGCGCCAATACACCTCCTTGACACTAGGGGCGATGAACTTTTAACGTTTATTATTGAGTAGCTTTGACCCGGAAACAGTTACAAAGTCAACCGCAGTATTCGACCAACGACTGGTGAACGATGTTTATGCTGGTGTAGCTAACTTAGTTTGCTAAAAATAAATACTTTGTGCTTGTTATGTAAATGTGAAATAGATCAAATAAGTGTAGCAAATGTCAGTTCTTAGTCCTGTTGGACTGAGTGAAAAAGCTTTTAAGTAGTCTAGTGGTTGATTAGTTAAGCCAGTTAGCTTTATCCAGTACGCAAACGTCGCTAGATAGAAACTCGTCCTATAGTCAGATATGGGCTCGTCTAAAAAACATAAAGAGAAGGATAAGGACCGGGACCCGGAGGAGCGCCATCGGGAACACAAAAAGCACCGACACAAGGATCGCGAAAGGGATAAAGAGCGAGAGAAAGAGAAGGAGAAGAGGAAGAGATCCCGCTCCCGGGACAGGAGCAGTCGGGCTGCGGAGAAAGAGAGCAGGAGCAGAGGGGAGAAGAGCAGCGGAGAGCCGCGGGTGAAGAAAGAGAAACCAGATCCAAGCTGTGAAGAGACTGAAGGTGAGGTTTGAACGAAGCTTTAATATGACTCGGGAACAACGAGTTGTCTCAGTCATTCGTTAATTTCTGACCGCGCATGCGCTGTAACAATCCCATATGTTCTGTACTGGAAACAGAAATGATTAATTCACGTCTCGAGTCTTCGGGTACGAGTCGTTCGTTTATCACGTCACAGTCCCACCGTATTCAGTCTATGGGGCGGTGACGGGATGAATGAACGACTCGAACCCGAAGACTCCAGAGGTGAACGAATCATTTCCGGGGAACAGACGTGATAAATGTGACGTGCAAAAGAAAGAACGACTCGGACCTGGAAGTGAGGTGAACTAAAGACTGCATAGCCTGAAGACCAGCTAAACTATTAATTTATCATTTCTGTTTCTGATAATTCAGCCTTGTCTACATTAGCCTATAGTTTATTTAATAGTTTATTTAATAGTTTATTAAGTACTAGATGTTTAAAAAAAAAAAAAAAAAGACTCAATTCGAAGATCCGAGTTACTGATTCGAAGATCCGAGTCAGTAAAATCATCCGAACTTCCCATCACTATTGGAAACGTGCTACAAATCTGCTGCAGTGACAGATTGTCCTACTGAGTAGTCCTGCGCATGCGCATAAATTCATACTTCATGCAGTCTTATCATGAAATGGCTAGCTGTAGTTTTCTGAAAATGTTGGCATAATAAACTAAAACCATGTTACGGGTTGAAATGTTCGGTATGATAACCTAGTCTTGAAATATCACGGTTTCACGGTATTAATCAGACATTTAAACACACACATACACAAGCCAGTGGTGAAAATGAAAGCATTAAATGTATTATGTAAAATGGGCACATCCTTCTGTATTCGTATGTGTCTAATTCACAAATGATTATTTTTATTTCGAAAGATGGTTTAGAGGATTACTTTTCCATAAAATCTCTTACAGTGGGCCTTGTTTATCAAGCTGGATACGAACGGATTCATGCACATATTGTGCGTGCGAGCATTTCCACAAGCAGTTTTGGTATTCGTGAAAATCCTGTGAATTCGGTGAAACGGTCGTATCTTACTCGTCCTCCCGAGTGTTTGTACATTTACGCATCAGGTGACTAACTAATGTAAACCTCGACTTGATCATATCATGTCATATGCATGGATGACAGCACTTTATATACACACACACACACTTATTCATTTAGCAGATGTTTTTATCCAAAGCGACTTACAGATGAGGAAATACAAGTAAAGCGTTCAAGTAGAGAACAATAAAAATAGTGCTACTATACAAGATTTATAATTGAGTTCTAGAGAAGCAAAGTGTGCAGAGTAGAGGTGTAAGAGCCAGTGCAAGTGCAGAATGCTTTTATTTATGTTTTTATTTTACTATATATAAGGGAAGAGGGGCAAGTTAGGGGTTAGTGTTCACGGAAGAGGGGGGTCTTTCGCCGTTTTTTGAAGTTGGTGACAGATTGTGCGGTCCGGATTGAGGTTGGAAGTTCATTCCACCACTGAGGGACAGACAGTTTTAATGTTCCGGAGAGGGACCTCGTGTCTCGCTGAGTAGGCACTACTAAGCATCGGTCGCTAACCGAACTCATGTTGTGTGAGTGAATGTAAGCCTCAAGGAGAGTGTTGAGGTAGGGGGGGTGCTGTTCCAGGCTAGGTCTTGTACGTGAGCATCAAGGGTTTGAATTTGATACGGGAAGCCAGTGGAGGGAGATGAAGAGGGTTGCAGCATGGGTTCTTTCTATCCCCTATAATATATGGGATATACTGTCGAGTTTAAAGTGCACCTATTATGGTTTTTCAAATATTACCTTTCATGTAGTGTGTTATAGAGCTGTTTGTGAATGTAAAAAAACAGCTGCAAAGTTTCAAAAATCAAAGCGCACGAAAAACTGAGTTATTGACTCCTAAGTGAACAGCTGAAACGAGTCATTAGTACTTCCAGACTTACTTCCTGTACTAACCTATGTAGGTTTGTAACGAAAAGGCCCACCACTGGTCTTCATTGGCTGCTCGCTGACAGTGGTAGACCAATCACAACAGACTGGGACATGTGACCAATCAGAGCAGACTATGCTCTCTGAAAGGAGGAGATTAGAATGAATCCATTAGAACGGATCATGTAATGAGTCGGTTTTGATGGGGGTGGGGGGAGAGGTAATGCTGCAGTTTAAACTATGAGCACATTAAAGTGTTTTTTGACCTTGGATGCAAATCTATTGTATGAGACCTTTAAAACAAAATTAGGCATGTTTCAAAACCATAAAAGTTGCGCTTTAAGGGTATGTCTACAAGAATCAGGATGGGTCTGAAAATCGCATTTTTAAAATGTTCTCCGTCTACACTGGTGTGTTCAAGCATTTTCCAAAAATTACTCATCCACACTGAAAACGCTGACATCCCTGCACTGCACGTGTAGAAACGTAAGGTGTGTTGGCCTGTGTCGTTCACAGCGTTCAGCATACGTACTTATCCCGAACGACTTACAGAGGTGCTTTTGGCTACGTCCACATTAATCCGGATGGATCTGAAAACTGCATTTTCATTTTTTAAAATGCTCTCTGTCTACACTGGCATTTTGAAAACCTTGTCAAAAAATTTGCTTGTCCACGCTGAAGCGTCTGAAACCACTTCGCTACATCCCGATACTGTGCATGCGGGAACACGTAAGAAGCTTCGGCCTGCGTCGTTTCCTCCAAGCATTTATTTAAACGTGTAGCCGAAGGTTGTACGAAGTGAAAAGATTTAACAAAGCTATAAAACCGGACAGCAGACTAAACTCATGTCATCGTTTTTGTATATCTCCATTTTCTCAGTTCACACTGCAACGCAGAAACGGCACTTTAAAAAGGGATCCACCAGGGAGAGCGTTTTCAAAAAGCTCCCTTTCGCTCTGCAAAAACGCCGTCTTGGCGTGGACCGAAGGCCAACACGTAGAGAAAAAGCTGTGTTTTCAAATCTATCCGGATTAATGTGGATGTAGCCTTGGAGTCTCTAATTGTAAAAATGTTTAGAGCACATTTTTATACTAGTTCACAGGGACAGAGATTAAGAATACCATTGAGAACATTTTGTGAAAACCGGTTGTTTTTATATTATTGGCATTATTTAAAGAATTGAAAAAAAAAAATGAACACAAGCCAAGACAAAGCCATAAATCATGACAAATAAAACTATTCCGTTCAATTACGACAGAAGAAATGGTGGCGTATAAACGGAGGCCGGCGGTCTGTCTGCGCAGAGCCATAAGCTCAAAATGTCTCAGCTGATGGAAGACTTAGTGCTCGCTTATTATTATTATTAATATTAAATATGATGAAATATTATTATTGGCATAGAAGTGCGTCAAAAATACTTCAACTTCTGTTTTCAGCCTTTACCCTTATAGTTCGTTTTGTGCCCCAGCTCTCTGCGCTCATGAAATTTACGGAGTTTTGCCGTTGTCACTAAACGCAAACATGCTGTGTCAGGAACGTGTTTGCATGTTACCGGTGATCCGCATACGCAAACAAGCATGTAATGAATACTGTTGTCAAGTTTAAACATGTTTACAACAGTAGCAGATTACACACAGTACATTTACATGGACAACAATGTTCCGATATTAACCCGATTAAGACAATACTCTGATTAAGAAACTAGCATGTAAACAGCGATTACTGATGACCTTAATCCGGCTGAAGTCATACTCAAAGTAAACACGCATCAAATTAGGACATGTGGAGTATTACTATATTAGTCGCATTATCAAAGTGCATTATAGACATGTTCACACCTTAATCACACTATTAACGTCGTGTGGGAGTTTTCACTGCATTTTGCGACAGGACACGTACACACATGAGAGTGCTCGGCTGTTTGACGGCAAACAAGAGAGCACAGCTGCGTCCGAAACCGCGTATTTACCTACTATGTAGTAGGCGAAATACATGTATCTGAGCTACTATATAGTAGGTAAGTATGCGGTTTGGGACGCAGCCCATGGCTTCAAGCAGTCGTCTATTTGCACGTATAGCATGACAAATAATTAACTGTACTTGAAGCGTTCGTAAAATTAAAAATGAAACACCCAAAACTGTATGGACTAACTGTATGTTGATATGTGAAATTCTGGAGGGAACATCGGACGGTGTGGCATGGGGACGTAATGATGTTAATCGATCTATGTTCTATAACATGTAAAACAGGAACATGAAAGGAATATTCTAAAAGTGACTCATGTAAACACCTTAATCACAATATTGTCTTATTCAGAATAAGGTCAATAATTAGATTATTGTTGTCCATGTAAACGTAGTCACAGGCAAAGGGTGTTCAGTGCCGTCCACATCCCCTGTGCTGAGAAACGGAGGTTGTCGTAGTATCCACTGTATTTTTTTTTTTTTTTTTTTACAACAATGTGTTGTAAAAGGGCAAATTCTTAAAACACCGGCATCACTCAATAATTAACACTACTGCTGCTCTGGTAATGAGATTCATTTAATTCAGCAGTCACTGTGAATTTAACTGTTTATACATCTGGGTTTGTTTGCAGATGCAGGGCCGAAATCAGCAGCTGGTGATGCTTCACTCAGCATCGAAGAGACCAAGTACGTCACTAAAATATATATACATATATTGTATACAAGAAATTTCTCGTCTGCTGCGCGCTTCTCGTTCGTGTCTCATTCGTATCTCATCCCTCTTTTTCAGTAAGCTGAGGGCTAAACTGGGTCTGAAGCCCCTTGAGATGAATGAGTCCAAAAAAGGTGAGAGAGGTGTAACTGAAATGACTTCACGTTAACAAATCTTCGTTTTTCACATTTTGTTCATACAAACTTTGCAATTACTCAGAACTTGGCACAAAGGAGGAGCCTCTGCAGGCTGAAGTGATCAACCCCATACAGATCAGACAGCAGAAGGAGATTCGGGAGAAGCTGGCCGCTCTTAAAGAGAAACGTCTGCTCAATCAGAAGCTCGGGTACGAATTTCCATTTCCAGTACATGAAAGAGCTTCATCGATTGATATGAGTACTTTGCTGATCCCGTGATGTCCGTCTGTCTTTTTCAGCAAAGTAAAGAGGCTCGCAGATGACGATCCGTGGCTTGACGACACTGCAGCCTGGGTAGAGAAGAGTCGCAAACTTGCGAAGGAGAAGGAGATGGCAGAGAAGAGGGTAAGGCAAAGGATGCGTCACTTATAAAGAGGTTTTTTTTTTTGGTCCTACAATGTGGTGTCATGGCTATTAATTCATCTTTCATAGGCCAAGCTTCTGGAAGAGATGGATGAAGAGTTTGGTGTCAGCAACTTGGTTGAACAAGAGTTTGCACAAAGCAAACAGGTTGGTAAATTAAATTTCTATTTTTAGCTATTGATAACATTATTTACCAGTTTAATTAGTTAAACTACTACTGTGCGATCTGTGATGAGGGATTTTTTTGTGCTTAGTGAACCCAGGGTCTTATAACATGTTTTTCAGGAGGCTTACAGTTCGAGGGATCTTAAAGGTCTTACCGTACAGCACAAAATGGAATCATTTAGAGAGGGCGAGACGGTCATTTTGACTCTAGAAGACAAAGGTGAGCGTGGGGTGATTGATTTATTTATTTATTATTTAAATAAGAAATGTGTTGAAGCACACAGCCTGCTCACGGTACACTCACGTGTCAGGTGTTCTGGAGGAGAAGGAGGACGTGCTTGTGAACGTCAACATAGTGGATAAAGAGAAAGCAGAGAAGAACGTGGAGCTTAAGAAGAAGAAGCCTGAGTACAAACCTTACAACGAGGAGGAGAGCGTGGATGACATGGTCATGGTCAGTTCACCGTTTCACTTCACAGATCATATTTCTGTATATCAGTTCATACCTTTTCTACGTTGTCTGTCGGTTGGGCGTGTCAGGACATGGAGGTTTGCACTCGAAAGGGTTAAAAAGATGCTGATTAATTTGAGTTATGGTTTTGTTATGAAGAATTTTGAGAGTTACTTTTTGGTTGTGTTTTTTTTAAAAGTATAAATCACAAAAGCATTTTATAGCTTTACAATTTTAATTGTGTGTTGTACTCCCACTGAGCCGAATAATTTCTTTTAAGAGCTTATGTTCTCTGTGATCTTAGGACTTGGCCTCCATAAAAGTTGCAGATGCTGTTTAGAAGTATTAAATCAGTCTGTACAGGATTTCACTAAGTGTTTTTTTGTGATTGTGAATAGCTTTTTAATCAAAATTTGCGATGCAACTTTTTTTTTTTTTGCGGCAAACTACTTTTTGAAATTTCAGTTGCAAGAATGGTTTTGCCTGATTTTTTGCAGCGGTAAATGAGACCTTTTCACTGTACTCATGTTTGACGTACGTGAATTGAAGAGGGCTTTGGCTTTTGAAAACGCGTTGTGATGACGTCACTTGACACATCTTGGCCCAAATCTGCAGTTTTGAAAAATTGCAAGTCCCTGCAAATATCTCGGCGCTTGCTTGATTTTTGCATTAATTTCTGCGATCGTGAAATCCTGGAGGGTCTGGTTAAATGTTCGCTAACATTACAACATACCTGGCTGACAATGCAGCTTCAATTTGGATTATAGAAGTTTACAGGTTGGAAAAGATGTCCAAATGATTTTGATTACGTGCTGCAGTCTTAACACTTGCCCTATTTCCGCCGTCTCTTCAGTTCAAGCAAAAGTCTGTCCTGTCGAAGTATGATGAGGAGATAGAGGGCGAGAAGAAGAAGAGCTTCCAGCTGAGTGCTGGTGGCTACGCTACAGGGGACAGAGAACGTGAGCTGCAGGCCATCAGAGAGACCCTGCGCAATCAGGCCCAGTCTCTGGACATGCCTGCTCTCGCTGTGGCCTCGGAGTACTACACCCCACAGGAGATGGTGAGTCAGCCTTTCAGTCTTTCGCACAGTTACTCAAAACCTCTACAAGATCTTTAATACTGTGATGATGTTAGGAGGTGAAGTCACGAAGGCCACAGGGCAATTTTTTTTTACTTTTCCACATGGATGCATGTTGTGATGACTGCTGCTTGAATCATAGGTGGTATTTTCATCTGCCGTCTTCTCACATCACGACAACATTCCTTGGCTATTTTGTGGAATTAAACTTTTCAAGAAACTAACAAAAATATACACAGAGAGAAGAAAGCAAAAAAAAATCATTGAAACTCTGTGGCAAAAACTTAAATGGTAAACAGTCTGCACTTTTTAACCTTAGCGGTTCTACAAAGCGCTTTACACTGTTAATCATTCACACCCGCACTAATGGCAGCAGAGCCATTCAAGGGATTCTTAAGTAACTGGTTTAATACCAAAGCACATATTCTGTTTTCAGGTGGGTTTTAAGAAAACCAAACGGCGTATAAAGAAAATCAGGAAGAGGGAGAAACCCCTCAAGGCTGATGAGCTCCTCACAGACGACACTCGCAGCACGGATTTCGGCTCCAGGTTACGCATTGTCCTCCTCCTCCTCTTCCTCAATGAATAATTTTATTTATTTATTTATTTATTTATGTTGTGTCCGGCTGTGCTGAAGTTTGTCTGACATGATTTCTGCTCAGGTCACGAGGCCGTGGTAGGAAGCAGGTGGAAGAAACCGAAGAGATGGAAGACTCTGTTAAGGATGCTGGCAGCAGTAAAGCAGACACTCTGCAGCAGTCTGATGATATCCGGACAGCTGACATGGACATCAGTGACGATGGTGAGAAATATTATAAATCGGTGGCGGGGGGGCAAATTTTTTTTTAAACATTGTGTTCTGGTCAAATTTGGTATGTTTCACTTTCTCAGATGATTTTGTTACACCGGAGCCTGAAGCTATTGAAGAGGACGAGGCTGAGCTGGAGCTACAGAAACAACTAGAGAAACAGAGGAAGCTTAAACAGAAGCAGCTGCTGAAAGACTCAGGGGAAAAGGTCAGCATGTGCCTTTCATCCACCATAAACTGTATCAGGTTTTTTATGGTTCAGTGCTACGGGGGAATTAATTTGAATGCACATACTAGTTAAACTAAAGCGTTTAAGAGTCAGAGGGAGTTACAAAAACAAATTTTTATATAAAATATATATTAGCCATTAAAGTGACCCTATTAGCCATTAAAGTGTCTATGATGTGCCTTGACACACCCAGCATTATTTGATGTATTGATGTAATTTGCAGAGAAAGTTGGGGGGTGGGCATATTGATTGGCTTATAGATAAGCTTACAGCTAACCATATTCATACTAAAAGCCACAAAACATCAATTTTGATTTCATGGGGATTTTACGAATCCTCATGTGTGTATAATTGTGTGTGTGTGTGTGTGTGTGTGTGTGTGTGTGTGTGTGTGTGTATATATGTGTGTGTGTGTGTGTGTATGTATGTATATATGTAAACATTTTATGGTACACAAAATAGTTTTGCTTGATTAATGTTTTTGCTTCACGTAATTAATGATTAATGAGAGTTAATTCCTTTTGAACACAATCAGAGGGTCCTTATACAGTCTTTTGATTATTTACTTCATCCCGTTTTCGTAAATCAATGCCAGGTGATGGAACACCTGCAAGTGCTGGAGAGAGCCGGAGAAGATGGCGCTGATGATCCGGACAAGAAAAACAACATAGTCTTTAACGCCACGTCCGAGTTCTGCCGCACCCTGGGAGACATTCCTACCTACGGCCTGTCGGGAAACCGGGAGGACCAGGAGGACATCATGGTAAATACTAGACATGCGTTGTTGTTTAGCCAGCGTTGCCCAGGCCAAATTTTGTGTTCACTCCTGGAAGAATCTCTGTGTTTTCGCTCTATTGGGTGTGTCTCAACCAGCTCCCTAGGTCATGACTCAGTATATCATGTACACGTACAGTTCAGGCACTGTTAAGGACCCTGGCTCACTACACATTGGGACACTGATGACTCAATTTCCGGGTACATGACTGTGTATTCGCATTGTAAAACGTCAACATTGACATTTATCTACAACAGGCAGGACCGATATCTTTTTGACGTTATATATGTCATATAAATTTGTTAGCTTAATCACACGTGTTTCTGTCATGGTACTTCAAGCAGGATCGAAAACTAGCTAGTGGTTTGTTTAAAAATCATTAAACACTTAATTCATTAGACTCGAACAAATTAGAAGCTTCCGAAAATATGACGTCATTTCCAGTAAAGGAACATAGTGAGAAATTGATCATTTTTGCGGTACATTGTGGGATTTTTCAGGGAGCCAACGTTCCTGTGCGCTGGAAGGATTTTGCGATTGAGACAGCCCTTAAAATGACCGCCTCCCTGATCAGTGCCCCGACTACTTAACTAGGGAGCTGATTGAGACGCAGCCAGTGACAGATGGGTGTGTTGGAGGGAGAGGTGAAACATGACATGAAATTATTGGTTATTATATATTTTTTTAATTCTACAGTGACTGTCAAAAAGCGTTTAGAGTTGGGGGGGAGTTTAGTGGAAGTATGGGCAAAGAAGAATTTTGTCATTTGGAGCGATTACAGACAAATCATGTTCAGTTTCACTAAGACATGAACTAACAATTTAAAAAAAAAAAAAGTTATGCAATACACGCACAAGCTTGTCTCAGGTGGTCTCTAATTTGTAAAGCAATGCAATAATACCAATTTTAAATGATTACCTTATACAGTGTGTTTTGCCATACAGTGAGGGGAAAAAAGTATTTGATCCCCTGCTGATTTTGTACGTTTGCCCACTGACAAAGAAATGATCAGTCTATATTTTTAATGTTAGATTTATTTGAACAGTGAGAGACAGAATAACAACAAGAAAATCCAGAAAAACATGTCAAAAATGTTATAAATTGATTTGCATTTTAATGAGGGAAATAAGTATTTGACCCCCTCTCAATCCGAAAGATTTCTGGCTCCCAGGTGTCTTTTATACAGGTAACGAGCTGAGATTAGGAGCACACTCTTAAAGGGAGTGCTCCTAATCTCAGCTTGTTACCTGTATAAAAGACACCTGTCCACAGAAGCAATCAATCAATCAGATTCCAAACTCTCCACCATGGCCGAGACCAAAGAGCTCTCCAAGGATGTCAGGGACAAGATTGTAGACCTACACAAGTCTGGAATGGGCTACAAGACCATTGCCAAGCAGCTTGGTGAGAAGGTGACAACAGTTGGTGCGATTATTCGCAAATGGAAGAAACACAAAAGAACTGTCAATCTCCCTCGGCCTGGGGCTCCATGCAAGATCTCACCTCGTGGAGTTGCAATAATCATGAGAACAGTGAGGAATCAGCCCAGAACTACACGGGAGGATCTTGTCAATGATCTCAAGGCAGCTGGGACTATAGTCACCAAGAAAACAATTGGTAACACACTACGCCGTGAAGGACTGAAATCCTGCAGCGCCCGCAAGGTCCCCCTGCTCAAGAAAGCACAAATACATGCCCGTCTGAAGTTTGCCAATGAACATCTGAATGATTCAGAGGACAACTGGGTGAAAGTGTTGTGGTCAGATGAGACCAGAATGGAGCTCTTTGGCATCAACTCAACTTGCCGTGTTTGGAGGAGGAGGAATGCTGCCTATGACCCCAAGAACACCATTCCCACCGTCAAACATGGAGGTAGAAACATTATGCTTTGGGGGTGTTTTTCTGCTAAGGGGACAGGACAACTTCACCGCATCAAAGGGACGATGGACGGGGCCATGTACCGTCAAATCTTGGGTGAGAACCTCCTTCCCTCAGCCAGGGCATTGAAAATGGGTCGTGGATGGGTATTCTAGCATGACAGTGACCCAAAACACACGGCCAAGGCAACAAAGGAGTGGCTCAAGAAGAAGCACATTAAGGTCCTGGAGTGGCCTAGCCAGTCTCCAGACCTTAATCCCATAGAAAATATGTGGAGGGAGCTGAAGGTTCGAGTTGCCAAACGTCAGCCTCCAAACCTTAATGACTTGGAGAAGATCTGCAAAGAGGAGTGGGACAAAATCCCTCCTGAGATGTGTGCAAACCTGGTGGCCAAGTACAAGAAACGTCTGACCTCTGTGATTGCCAACAAGGGTTTTGCCACCAAGTACTAAGTCATGTTTTGCAGAGGGGTCAAATACATATTTCCCTCATTAAAATGCAAATCAATTTATAACATTTTTGACATGTGTTATTCTGTCTCTCACTGTTCAAATAAATCTACCATTAAAATTATAGACTGATCATTTCTTTGTCAGTGGGCAAACGTACAAAATCAGCAGGGGATCAAATACTTTTTTCCCTCACTGTAACAGTCGGTACTGATGCAGATAGTCATTACATCCTTTGATGAACAGAAATTTTATTTTGTGTAGAGGAAAGAAGTGTTTGTAGCTCTTCAACAAGTAGTTTCACATTGCTCTGTATAGAATCATGCCTTCAGCTGCCTAGGTTTTTAATACATGTGTTTATGGGATACACTTAAAGATTTTATATATATATATATATATATATATATATATATATATATATATATATATATATATATATATATATATATATATATATATATATTGATTGTAGGGAGTTAGCTCGGGGGAAGGGCAGAGCACAGACCCACAAGAGACAAGTTGCAGTTATTAAGGGTGTTTTATTTTAGCTTAGTGCGAGTGTGTGTGTGAGTGCGTGGGGGGGTGTGGCTGTCGCGTGACCTTCTTGAGGGCGTGTCGGGGTTCCCGAGGCGAGGGCGTGGGTCTCCCGTGCAGTCATCCACCGGTGCGTGCGTTTTCACCGCCCAGTGGCCTCGTCCGCGCTCACACCTTCGGGGAGAAGAGGGGAGAGAGAGAGAGAGAGATTAGTGGTCGGCGTGAGTCAATATTACCGGTGTGCTCCGCGCTGGCGCATCTGTAGGCTGCTGAAGAGCACGCACGGATTCTGTTCCTTCGCCGTCGGTCTTCCTCCTTCCGTATGGCCGGAAGCGCGCCCTTTTATCCTCCTCCTTTGTCGCCTGATTGGTGGACCTTTCCCGCCTGACTCCCCAATCGCCGGCCGGCGTAGTGTCAGCGGTCCCGCCCCGCCGTGCCGGTCCTTCCGGCTGCTGGTGTGTTTGGCACGAGGCTGTCTGCTTCGTGCCGGTGCGGCAGTTGGGGAAGGAGCGCCTTTCTTCTCCTGCACGCCGGCTGTCGGTCCGTCGCGACTAATATATATATATATATATATATATGTGTGTGTGTGTGTGTGTGTGTGTGTGTGTATGTATATACAGTATCTCACAAAAGTGAGTACACCCCTCACATTTTTGTAAATATTTGATTATATCTTTTAATGTGACAGCACTGAAGAAATGACACTTTGCTACAATGTAAAGTAATGAGTGTACAGCTTGTGTAACAGTGTAAATTTACTGTCCCCTCAAAATAACTCAACACACAGCCATTAATGTCTAAACCACTGGCAACAAAAGTGAGTACACCCCTAAGTGAAAATGTCCAAATTGGGCCCAAAGTGTCAATATTTTGTGTGGCCACCATTATTTTCCAGCACTGCCTTAACCCTCTTGGGCATGGAGTTCACCAGAGCTTAACAGGTTGCCACTGGACTCCTCTTCCTCTCCTCCATGATGACATCACGGAGCTGGTGGATGTTAGAGACCTTGTACTCCTCCACCATCCGTTTGAGGATGCCCCACAGATGCTCAATAGGGTTTAGGCCTGGAGACATGCTTGGCCAGTCCATCACCTTCACCCTCAGCTTCTTTAGCAAGGCAGTGGTCATCTTGGAGGTGTGTTTGGGGTCGTTATCATGCTGGAATACTGCATACTGATCATGCTCTGCTTCAGTATGTCACAGAACATGTTGGGATTCATGGTTCCCTCAATGAATAGCCGTATGAGTGCTGCCAGTATTCCTGCAGAGGTTGAAGGGGTGGGGGGTCAGCCTGTCAGTGCTCAGACCATACGCCGCACACTGTATCAAATTGGTCTTCATGGCTGTCGTCCCAGAAGGAAGCCTCTTCTAAAGATGATGCACAAGAAAGCTGGCATACAGTTTGCTGAAGACAAGTAGACTAAGGACATGGATTATGAGACCAAGATAATCTTATTTGGTTCAGATGGTGTCAAGCGTGTTTGGCGGCAACCAGGTGAGGAGTACAAAGACAAGTGTGTCTTGCCTACAGTCAAGCATGGTGGTGGGAGTGTCATGGTCTGGGGCTGCATGAGTGCTGCCAGCACTGGGGAGCTACAGTTCATTGAGGGAACCATGAATGCCAACATGTACTGTGACATAATGAAGCAGCGCATGATCCCCTCCCTTCGGTGACTTGGCCGCAGGCCAGTATTCCAGCATGATAACAACCCCAAACGCACCTCCAAGACGACCACTGCCTTGCTAAAGAAGCTGAGGGTGAAGGTGATGGTTTAAACCCTATTGAGCATCTGTGGGGCATCCTCAAATGGAAGGTGGAGGAGCACAAGGTCTCTAACATCCACCAACTCCGTGATGTCGTCATGGAGGAGTGGAAGAGGACTCCAGTGGCAACCTGTGAAGCTCTGGTGAACTCCATGCCCAAGAGGGTTAAGGCAGTGCTGGAAAATAATGGTGGCCACACAAAATATTGACAGTTTGGGCCCAATTTGGACATTTTCACTTAGGGGTGTACTCACTTTTGTTGCCAGTGGTTTAGACATTAATGGCTGTGTGTTGAGTTATTTTGAGGGGACAGTAAATTTACACTGTTACACAAGCTGTACACTCACTACTTTACATTGTAGCAAAGTGTCGTTTCTTCAGTGTTGTCACATTAAAAGATATAATCAAATATTTACAAAAATGTGAGGGGTGTACTCACTTTTGTGAGATACTGTATGTATATGTGTGTGTGTGTGTGTGTGTGTGTGTGTGTATGTATATGTGTGTGTGTGTGTGTGTGTGTATATATATATATATATATGTATGTGTATGTGTGTGTGTATTAGTTAGTTTATAATATAAACTATTACATTAAAAAAAAAACACAGTTTAAAATTTTTCTTTGGGATACATTGCACATCATCTTTGCAGATTTACCTGAATAGCTTTTTGTGTGGTATGATTTGTGCAGGACTTTGAGCAGAAGGAAGAGCGAGACGGAGC
The DNA here is from genome assembly GCF_023375685.1 of Ictalurus furcatus. NCBI lineage: Eukaryota > Metazoa > Chordata > Actinopteri > Siluriformes > Ictaluridae > Ictalurus > Ictalurus furcatus. The sequence continues at coordinate 13,166,156 of NC_071272.1, forward strand.
TGGAGGCTCCGGTTCAGACATGGACGATAACGTGGGCTGGAGCACCGTCAATCTGGATGAGGAGCAGAAGCAGCCGGATGTGAGTCTTTTTACTACATACTGGCAATGCTTTATTTCACAAATATCCTAAATCTAATCCAAGTGAGTGTTCTGGATTACCGAGACGTTATATATTCTTGTCTTTAATTATAGCATTTAAATCTTTTGTCTAGTTTGCCACTGCTTCAACCACCATTCTGGACGAAGAGCCCATTGTTAACTCTGGCCTCGCGGCTGCTTTGCTGCTCTGCAAGAACAAAGGTAAGCGCTGAACCTGACTACATTCTGTAGGTTAAAACAAATCATCTTTATTTGAATAGATTTGGCTTCATGAACTATTTTTCACAGGGCTGTTGGAGACTCAAATGCAGAAGGTGGCTCGAGTGCGCGCTCCTAAAGGAGCTCTGCCAAATGACAACTACTGCATTGAAGATAAGATGTGAGCAAAAGTTGATTTCCTCAGAATATTGTTCCCTCATGACTTAATAATACGTTTATCTAAATACGTTTTTTTGTTGATGTATTGTCTTTGATTCGTCTGTGTACATTTCCTCTGTTCAGGGCCATTGATGACAAATACAGCAGGAGAGAGGAATACAGGGGCTTCACACAGGACTTCAAGGAGAAAGATGGCTACAAGCCAGATGTTAAGATTGAATACGTGGATGAGTCTGGGCGCAAGCTTACTCCTAAAGAGGTCCGTGCATAGTTGTTATGCAATTGCTGGAACAAATGGCTCAACTCGTAATGTACCTATTGTTCTTTCTCCATCTAGGCTTTCAGACAGTTATCCCATCGTTTCCATGGCAAAGGATCTGGAAAGATGAAGACTGAGAAAAGAATGAAAAAACTGGAGGAGGAGGCGGTACGTTCTTTCAGCCACCTACCAAGCGGTTTGGACTTAAATCTGTTGTGTTTAGTACCATAACTGGATCTTGCCAGAAGAAGGAGTAGATTCAGGGTTGATGTGCTTGTTTTTTATTCATGCTGTGATTACACTGACTGAAGTCTGGGTTTCACCCTACAGCTGCTGAAGAAGATGAGCAGCAGCGACACTCCTCTAGGTACTGTGGCCCTGCTGCAGGAGAAACAGAAGTCCCAGAAAACTCCCTACATTGTCCTCAGTGGTAGTGGGAAGAGCATGAATGCGTAAGTAATTTCATTGTGTTGGATTTGTACAGTTAGCAGTTTATTAGGTACACCTGTCATATACATGCGTACATTAATTGGCCAATGTCATGCACACTTTCCAGTAAATGTAGTCTGCTGCTATGCACATCTCCTCTCCGTACCATCCACTGGAAAGGGACCATCATAGGACTACCCCTGACACATACGAAACATTATTATATGTGATGGACACTGTGATGGTAGTGACAGCTTGTTACACAGTCCCTCCAGGATTCTGCGACCACAGAAATGAACGCAAAATCAAGCAAACTCTATAATATTCGCAAGCTCATGCAATTTTTCAAAATTACCGCAGACGTTCTGCAGATTTGGGCCAAGATGTGTCATGTGACATCATCTCACCTCGCATTCAGCCAAAGCTCTCTTTGATTCACGTGTGTCAAACATGAGTACACTGTGAAAGACCGTGCAAAACAATTTCAGCAATTCTAGTAGTTTTCCGCACAAAAAAACTCAAATTTAGACAAAAACTAGCAAAATCAAGCTTTTTGGCTGCAACAATCATAAAAATAAACACGAAATTCTGTATGGACTGATTATAGCAGTCTTCAGCTGGCAGACGACAGTTCAGATATAGACCCGGCAGTAGTATTTCAGCAGTAATTATGTAGGGGAAGGCTGTAGCAGATAAAGAGCCTCTAAACATATGGGGGGGCCTGTCTGTAGTTCAGTGACTCCAGTTTTAACAGCTTGGTTAACAGATCCTCAGCTGCAGCTTGTCCAATCACATGCCTTCGTGTGAATTATTTAGCTGCAGGAAGTGGATCAGATGAGAGACTAGTTGCAGGGCTAGAGATATTAGGTCAGAAATGGAAGGGTTTTCACAGACTGTATTAGATTTTTATTTTATTTACCCGCTCTGATCTGATTACCAAACTGACAACTTGGATTGTTGGGGGGGAAACCCAAAATGTACTGTAAAATGTAAATGCATTTTAAATTAAAAATGTATTTGTCTATTGGTAAGTGAAGCAGCATAAAACAAAGCATAATCACTTTTTTAAATAGTCTTATTTACAATAAGCATTTACAAGTACCTAATTTTGCCATTCAGCCATGTTAGTTACTTATCTGAACCAGTCCTTCCAGGATTTTTCAATTGCAGGACTTAACGCAAAATCAAGCAAACTCTCTGCAATATTTGGAGCAACTTGCAGTTTTTCAAAATTACCGCAGATTTGGTCCAAGACGCGTCATGTGATGTCATCACAACACGCACTCAGCCAAAGCCCTCTTCGGTTCACGTGTGTCGAACATGAGTACAGCTCAAAGGTCTCATCTACCAACAGTCATCACTGCGAAAGACCATGCAAAACAATTCCGTACAATTCCAATTTTGCCAATTCAAGTAGTTTACCAAATAAAAAGTGCAACAAAAAAAAAAACGCAGCAAATTTTGTTTTTGAAAGCTGCAGCAAAATCCCACGTTATTGGCTGCAACAGTCACCAAAAAAACCCCACTGTGAATTCCAGTACAAACTGATCTGGACCGTTTTATAGGCAAGGGATTTTGTGTAGCTGGACCTTCCTATCTTTTAGCTCACTACCCCTGACTTGGTGTGTGTGTTGCTGCAGCAAGTTTTTGAATGTGTATTTGTTTTTTTTTTTTGTGTGAACACATGCACAAAATCTGCTAGTCGTATCAGCGCCACAGTACTATGCAATTACTGTGTGTGTGTGATTGAGTGCCTGTGAGGAAGGACCACTAATGAGTAGATGATATTGGAGGGAAGACCAGTGGTGGTCCCTTTGCATTGATGGATTGGGTAGAGTGGGGCTGCCAAACTGCATAGCAGCAGATGCTCAGTAATTATATACCAATACACTTATGGGTGTATCTAACTAATACTCAAAGTGTACCAGTTCTTCAATATATTGCTATTTCTTTTCATAGTTAGATATAATAGTAAATATGCACATTTTATTATATCTGTATTTATTTTTGACTGTTTTACATTTTTCTTTTCACAGAAATACCATTACCAAGTAGAAGCCTCTACGATCAACATATTTGTGTACAGTGGATCGTCTGAAACATTTTCCCTTTAGCAATTAAAATTGTATGTGTGTGGACACTGTCCTTTGTTTAAAACTCATGCTTTAAAAATTCATTGTTTCAGTCTTTTTTTTTTTTCTTCTTTTCTCCATTAAAAGCTGTTGCTCTAAACGGGATTTCATGGACTGTTATTGTGATTGCTTTGCACTTTTATAAAGCTTACATGACTCGGATGAAGTGTTAAGAGTGGAATATTTTTATGTGACCATAAATAAAAGTTGTTTGAATCAATTTGCATACCTCTATTGACCTTCATAAAGACATGCATTGTAGGCTGATTGGCATCTCTAAATTGTCTGTAGTGTGTGTGTGAATGTGTGTGTGCGATTATGCCCTGCGATGGGTTGGCACCCTGTCCAGGGTGTTCCCTGCCTTGTGACTCGAGTCCCCTGAGCTAGGCTCCCTGTGACCCTGTGTTGGATAAGCAGTACAGAAAATGGATGGATGTTGACCTTCATGATGTAAGCATGCATGTATCCAGCATGTGTATGACTGCAGTGTGCATATACTCTTACAAAAAGGGTTCTTCACCTTCTAAAGGGATTCTACTTGAAATGCTGCCTGATCGGGGAAACACTCTGTTGTAGGTAATCCCACGTTGCAGCTCTATAACACTTAATAGTATATAGTATGAATAAATATTGGCTGTTGCCACATACTCTATATCTAGCCCTTAAGAATTTTTATGTTCACATTTAAGGGACATTCCAGCCAAAATTTTAAATATTAGTCTGGAAGGACTCTGACTGCTTTGGGATGGATGCCTTATACCACTACAGCTAGCTAGCAGCATTAATGTATTTATTAGTGTATTCCCAATTATTTGCATTGCATATTTTTTATAATGCATGCTGGGTGTTATATTCTGACGAAGTGTAATGGGTAAAAACCCCAATGCAATGTTGTGATTTCTGAGAAATACACTAATATTCTGTGGAATACTGTATAACATTAAACACAACCATTAAACTCTAATTGTATTGCCTAATGCTAATATATGCCAAACATTTCACAAGATTGGTTAAATATAAGATTAAATATAAGAATTTCATATAATAAAATACAGCATGGATGGTTGATTCCACAAATGCAGTGCAATTTCGCCCAGGAAATTCAAAACTTTCTTTTTCTTCTTGATTTTTTAACATCGACCTTGAAAGTAACAGGGTTGAGGGTAATTTTTACCATAGATTTAACAAATATTTAAAAAAAATTAGATTAACTAGCATCCATGTTAATTGAATAAAAACGTTAAGGATATTCTAGTTATTTCTTTAAAAAAAACTTTTTTCTCCAATTATGTACTATCAATCTGTAATTTGTCTAACAAGGTTTGTATGTTCAAAGGACCTCATCGGTCAATATCATTGAAAAAGAATGAAACAACTTTTCTTCTTCTTATGATCTTCAGGAAATTTGGATTGATGATGCAACTTCCTGTTGAACATTTGACTTGTGGAATTTTCCAAATATATCAAAAGGGTTGAATGTGTTCAGGAAGCAGGGTTGTGGGACACAAATATATACATGTTTAATAACCTATAATGGCTGACTCAAAGAGCATGAGATGTTAAATGGAATCACACATTAATGCAAGATAATATGTTTTTACTATGATTTTGATAAGTACTTTACAGATTACATTTCAAAGTAAAGTGTAATTATAGTGGGCTGGGACAGGCATAACAAATGCTACTTACTAAGTGCTATAAATGCAGGTTTTATTATTGTTTTTTTTGTTGTTGTTGTTATTTTTAAGTTAAATGTCTGAGGTCTCTTTTACCTTTAAATACATATTTGCAAATGGAATATCATTGGGACACAAATGGCACCCCAATTGTGGAATCACCCTTAATGTAACTTTAATGTAGAAATGTAACACATCTGGTTCTAAGCACATTTTAGACATTTATACAGGCTCCTGCATTGCTTTCTTTAGTACCAGCACAACCCTGATGCAACCTGATCCAAGACGGTGATGAGTTCAGTCCCTTGAAGCAAGTGTGAAGTGGGTCCCAGAGGCGCATTCACTTCACATTCCCACCTGCTCAGTACAGGCAAGTTAACTAACACAGAGGGCATTTTTCCCTCTGTGTTTTGGTTGCTATGTTGCGTTGAAGATCCCGGAGGACACCACGAGAGTTTGGCATATTTGTAGGCCAAATGCACTGGCTCTGCATAACTCTGGCTGCAATTCCAGACTGTTAGAATGAAGGAGATCATATGATGGAAATGTTTACGTTTTGGAAATTAAAAATGACATACTGTGGTAATACTGCACTGTATGTCTGTTTTACTGTAGGTTCGTCTTACCAAAGTTTTCTGAGAACGTTTTAGCAAGATGTTGAGAGACGTCTGTCCAGTGATTGGTCTTTTTTTCAGGAATGGAGATTTGTCTCTTAAACCGCACCTATTTCAGTAAAAATATTCAGTTAGCTCAAAATCAAGTTCAAGAATTAAGTTCAAAATCATAATCATGGCTATATTACCTGTTGTTTTTTGTTCATTGTGTATGTGCTGTCATGCCACTGGCTTGATGAAACGAGCATAGGGTTCTTGTTCATGTTTAGCCTGCATCGAAGCATAGAGAGAAAATTGGAAAGGAGTGATGGAAAAGAAGAGGAAAAGAAGAATCCTACACATTACCAGCAGCTTCTAAGAAAAGCATACCTGTGGGAAAAGACTGTTTCTGAATCTGTGGGCAGCTCTGAGTCCAGAGTTAACCATGTCTCATTGAGAGAACGCAGGTGTCTGTTTAATACTGAATCACTTGCCATTCCATCTAATATAGGAGTTAAATGGAAGTCCTCCTCATGTGTGGGAATGTATGGGGCTAGACTATCCAAATCCAGGTCATACATGTCCTAAAAAAATGAGCAGACAGTATAAGCACATCTGTATATGATAAATTGTTTTAAATATATTTTCGCTTACTGTACACTACAAACGGCTCCCCACCACAATAAAAATCCAGTGTTGAATCTGACATAATTCTACTGCTAAGAACAACAGACCATAATGAATGAAAATTAAGACACTACCATCTTTTACCACAGTGAGGTGTATATGTGATGCTAGCTCATTGCTAGCGAGTTGGAAGAACAGCGCAGCTAATATGCAAAATGTTAAAACCAAAGACATGCTACTGTTACCTTTTGTCCAACATTATTTGGATGAAACAGATTCCATTTTCAGATTCCTTCCTTCCTTCATTCATTCATTCATGTCCAATTCAGTTTGAAAAATTCAAATAAAGCATGCAGACTACTTAGGGGTGGGTAAAGCCAACTGTGATGTCAGTTCATTCCAGGCTCAATTATTAAGAATTCAAAGGCATTTAAAATTCATAACTTCCATATAGCTACTGCACTCCCTTTATACTGTGTGACTTCTAAAGCCCATAATATTACTGTTGTACATATACTCACGTTGGAAAGTGAGCCACACAAAGCAGCCCTGTGCAAAATCTCAGTACAACTGTTGGTTGGCTTGTCTGGAAAAAACAATGGTTTAACAATGAGCCGTTTGTAATCATGAAACTGATTGATGAGTTCTCATCATGTCTGTTGGTTTACCTCTCTCACAGGGAGAGGCCACAAAGCTGGTGTCCATGTCAGTGGTTGTAGATGTGGTCTCATTATGTGTCATCGTAGTGTATGGTGGATGGAAGGCATTCAGCAGGCACTTTGTCTGTTCCAGTGAAAACACCACATCTGGTAGCTCCACTCCACTGAAGTTAAAAATTAACTGAACATTACTGGATGTAAAAGCCTACGCAATGGCTAAATAGTCATCCTTTTGAGGATGCAATATGTGTGGTGATTTGGGAAAACCCACTGGATTTCGCTATGGCTGAAATTGCAGTGGTGAAAATTTTTCCCCCTTTTCACTTTTGGGCGTAACCAGATTTCAAAATGGTAGAAGTTTGCTTGTGATTGAGACATGCGCAAAAGCGAAAGATATTTCAAACATATAGTTTTCAGAACGTAGTAGAAAATAGTATTTAAAAATTCACCATGTGAAGAGTTTTCCCAGGCCGCTACACATATAGCTACAAATACACATTCAAAGTCAGACCTGAGAATATAGTTGATGCACACGATTCTCTCTGGATCCCCTGTGTGAATGTTGAACACAACTGTGGCATCCGTCTCTACCCAAACGTAGCCACCATGCTTCTGTAGGAGCCGATACTTCCCAGTGTACACCTGGCCCTTTGAGAACACTGTCCAAGACATTTAAACACCTTTAACAACTGTCCACCACTTATAAAGCACTTTTTAATTTTTTTTTTTTTTTTTTTTTTTTACAAATGATGAATCTAAACACTTAGGGTCTGTCTCAATCAGCTACTTATTCAGTAGTCAGTGCACAGAGCAGGGAGTTGGCCATTTTAAGGGCTGTCTCAATCGTAAAATCCTTCCACTGCACTGGAACATTCACTCCCTACAAAATCCTACAATGCACCGTAAAAAACAGATCATATCGCTGTTCACTATGTTCCCTTACTGGAAGTGACAACATGTTTTCTAAAGCCTCTCAGCTCGAAAGAAAAAATGGGGGGGTGAACTCTCAACCAACTTCATCTACAAAGGTCAGTAGCTTGTTACTGTTGTTGTAGCTCTCAAATGATTATTTATATTAGTAATTTAACTTTATTTGATGTTCTATATACAGTATGGTATGTTTGAGTCTAATGACTTTTAAGTGTTTAATGATTTTTTTTAAATCCACCAGCTAGCCTACGTTCCTGCTTGAAGTGCCATGACAGAAACGCATGTGATTAAGCTACCACATTTATATGACATATAAAACTTAAATGTTTTTAATTTTTGGTGATGTTTCATAACACAAGTACATAATCATGTCACTGGAAATTAAGTTATCAGTGTCCCAATGTGTAGTGAGCCAGGGTCCTTACCAGTGCCCGAACTCATGTACACGTTATACTAATTCACCACCTAGGGAGCTAGGGAGCTGATTGAGACACACCCTTAAACTGCTGAAAATATTAAGCACTTACAAATGATGTATTTCAAAGCTTTTAAAATGCTAGAAATAACATCCAAAAACATATTAGCAAATGATGACAAATCGTGAATGATATAGAGAAATCTCATATTTTTCATAATGGGATTATTATAAAACACATCTAACCTATTTCTAGACTTTTTTTTATTTGAAAAATTAATAAATTGTCTTATTCTATTAGCAATGTGGCACATTTCAAGAATTTCTAGAAAGGAGTAAATCTGCCAATAGAACCTTCAAGCTTAATTTTAGTAAAATGTCTAGAAAATAGGCTTACTAACCTTATACTTGACCATTGGATTTATAATAATCAGAAATCGTCATGATATTTCCATTTCTTAAAATTTTTTGCTGTGTACTGATTCAACATTACTCACAAAAGAGGTGTGCCTTGAAGATATGCTGGCAATCAGATGGATGATAGTACTGGTACACAGACTGACCATACAGCTCAACGTCACTAAAGCCAGTCAGTTCCAAGACCCTGCACATGAGAAACCAAAGAAGCACCATGAAAGATGTGCAACTTGAAGAAGTGAGTGTAAAGAATAATGAACTTGGCTGCTATAAGATGTACCCAGAGTGACAGTAGGTGAACTTCATGTCTGGCTCATGGATGCTCAAGAATGTTTTGAAATTCAGATGAGCCTCCATCTCAATTACTTCTTGCACAGGTAATGATCTGCACAGAAGAAGCAGATAGCTGGATCCTGGAATAGGTGATGACTTTTTGTTTCCTGTGCAGTGAATCACCTGTGGACACAAAGACAGGTCAGATATAAACAAGTTGGGAGGGATGGAATTCCTTCATTTTGCTGTCAGGAAAAATAGCATTATTTACCTTTTGTATCTAATAGGCAGGAAAAGAGGGTTACCTGCCAGGGAGTCAGCATGTTTTTGACAGCACCTTTGATTCGGAAGAAAACCTCACACTTCTGCTGGTCTTCACTCCCTCAAGTTGCAGAACAATTGTAGTTGGATTACCAACATTAAGTCCAATTTATTTTGATATTTTATCATTGTATATTAGATGCAAAAGAGAAAGACTTAATAGCATGCCTACCTATTATCCTTGTAAGAATCTCCTTGATCTCCTTGTGATCGGAGGGATGAATGAAATCAAACAAACTCCGGCCAATCAAATCCATCTGAAATAAAGAAATAAATCAAATAACCGATAAAAACATGCCACAAGATTGAATATGGCATCAGTTGAGCTCAGAATTTGGAATACATCAGAAACGTCACCAATGCCTCACTGAGTGGCCATTTTCTTAGGTACACCTAGCAGTACACCTACCATGTAGGTGTATCATCCCTGCCTGCCCCTCAATCAACCACAACCTCACTGTATAGCTCGGCTCAACCACACTCAAACCAACCAGGCTCTTGTAATATCAAACCTGGACTACTGCAATGCACCACTCTCAGGCCTCCCAGCCAGCTCCATCAAACAACTTCAGATGATTCAGAATGGAGCAGCACGCCTTGTCTTCAACCAGCACAAAATAACCCATGTCACACCCCTCTTCATCTCCCTCCACTGGCTTCCTGTATCAAATTCAAGGCCTTGATGCTCACGTACAAGACCTTGTCTGGAACAGCACCCCCCCCCCCCCCCCACCTCAACACTCTCCTGAAGGCTTACGTTCCCTCACGCAATCTGTGATCGATTAATGAGCGACGCTTAACAGTGCCTACTCAGCATGGCTCAAGGTCCCTTTCCAGAACCTTCACACTATCTGTCCCTCAGTGGTGGAATGAGCTTCCAACCTCAATCTGGACAGCAGAATCTGTCACTATCTTCAAAAAACAGTTAAAGACCCACATCTTCCGTGAACACCTAACTAACCCCTAAAACGCCAACCCCACATTAGCCTTAAAAAAAAAAATAACTAAAGAAAACCCTTACTCTGGCTCTTACACCTCTACTCTGTGCACTTTGCTTTTCTAGAACTCAATAAAAAATATGTTTGGTAGCACTACTTGTATTGTTCTCCGCTTGATATATCACTCTTCTTGTATTTCCTTATTTGTAAGTCGCTTTGGATAAAACTGTCCGCTAAATGAATAAATGTAAGTGTAAATGTAATGTAAACTCAATTAACAGTATAGTTACTGATTGTAGCCCATTTGTTGCAGTACACAATTCCTCAGCAGCCTTCTACCCATTAATCTGTGTAAAGGGACCACCACAAGACCACAGCTGATTAGATATTTGTGGGTGGTGGTCCACTAGGTTGTGGGTGTGATGTTGGTATGAGTTTATCAGGCACTACAGCATTGTTGTTTTTGTTGTTTTCCTGTAGGAAAATCCAACTTGGTCAAAACACATGGCAAGCTCGTCAAACTGTAGACCATCTTTGCCAACTCTGTAGAACATCTTTGCCAAAGTTATTTTCCAGCTTCCAAATTACTTGACTAAAATAAGCAATAAATATTTCACATTTCTAATTGCCTTACTGTTGGATTTTCAAACAACTTGTCTACAATTGGTATTAATAACGCTAATTAATAGCAGGCAAAGATGGTTTATGATATTGACCTGTGTTTGGCACAGGTGACTGGTCAGACCTAGCTATATTTTTAGCAAGGTTTTTAAAGAACTCTGTGTCACTGTAAAATTAAAGATTGTTTTCTAACCAAAAATATCCAGCCAACAGCAGTCTCAGACATCAACCTGGAGGATGGAGGATGACTAACAGGGACAAAGATGAGCTATAGTCTTTAAGGGGACAGACCGACAGAATAGGTGGCAAGCAAGCATGTGTGTGATTGTGCCCTGCGATGGGCTGGCCTGTATTTTATCAGTACTACTATATCCATGTGCTGAGAATGGTCCACAAATAGTCTATTCAGTGGTGATCATATGGTGGTGTAATGGACAGAGTATATAGGTAATTGTACATATACCATTGAGCTTCTTAGGCACAGACAGGGTTTGGATCAGGTGCAGAGATTTATTCAATGAAGCAGACAATTCTGAAAGGGCAAACCAACGTCAGTAGACATGTAATGTAAAAGGTGATCAGCAGACAGGTTAGTCCAGGGCATTTAGAATTCAGTATGTGCTAACCAGCAATGAGGTGGTTGTAATTATTAAAACTTCTGGGGGAACTAGAACTAGGTAGTGGATCATGTGACTGGGTTTGTAATTCACTGTTAGGCTGAGGATTCTGCAGGTGAAAATGTCTTTTTGATGAGGGAGGTCAGAGGAGAATGGCCAGTTTGGTTTGAGCTGACAGAAAGGCTACGGTAAATGAAATAACCACTCTTTACAAGTGTGGTGAACAAAAAAGCATCTCAGAACACCTCAAACCTAAATCCACAGAAGACCACATTGGGTTCCACTCCTGTCAGCCAAGAACATCAATCTGAGGCTACAGTGGACACAGGCTCACTGAAACTGGTCAGTTGAAGATTGGAAAATAACCAGGCAAGGTTTGTTGAATCTTCAACTGTCCAGTTTTGGTGAGCCTGAGATTACTGTTAAAGGCATGGTCAAATTCACTGTGATCAAACTGTGTCCCTCATTCTGATATTTGATGTGAACATGAAGCTGAAGCTTTTGACCTGTATCTGCATGATTTTATGCATTGCACTACTACCACATGATTGGTTGATTGGATAATTGCATGAATGTGCAAGAAAACAGGCATTCCAATAAAGCTTATTTTACCTGTTTGATTCCTATATGAGAGACGGCATCCTTTGTGATGAAGATAATCTTGCCACACAAGGAAAGTAAGAGCAGGAATCCTTCAAGTGTATCTAGGAACCACTTCTCGATTGATTCTGGCAGTTCCCCTGCAAAAAAACACTTGCCACTGTAAAGTTCTGACTTCTTCAACGCTGTCATTTGCCCAAACAACAGTTTCTCTAAACTTACCCTGACTTGCTGAGACAGGATGCATCATAGCTCCTACCGTAGTGGAGTCAGGAATGTCCAGTAGAGCTCTGAGGTGCAGGTAGGAGATTGTGACTCTAATGACAGAGGCTTTATCCAGCTGATCTGCCTCAGATGGGGCCAGGGGCAGCAGGGCCGCTAACTCTCTTAACAGCTGGCTTTCTTTCTCCCGTCTGCTTTGAGCTGCCACACGGGACCGGGCCTTCCTACACTCTAAGCACATTCTGCAAAAAGAAAATCATCAAAGCTCAAGACAACTGTGACAAAAACATGAACACATTTTTTAAAAACTATATTTCCAATTTTCACCTATCAGTGCTCACTCACCAGCCCTAATAAATGACAGCTACCAAAATTGGAGTGTGGAGACTAACATGGGCTTTCTTTGAGACATGTGAAGACAGCCAACTGCGTCTTTTTGAACTCATGCTGCGTCACAGGGCAGTGTAACACACTCGGAGAAGGTGCTATTTACCCTCTTTCACATACATGAGCTCACAGATGCCCACTATTGGCAAGTTTTACTGTGATTGACAGAGGATAGTAATGCCATCCATCCTACACAGACAGCATGAGCAATTTTGCTCCCTTGGCTTCTGGCCATGGATGGCTTTGGCATTGGGTCAGGATTCAGAGACACAGTAATATTCTGGCTACTAATTAGATCTCTAGAACCTTCTTATGCCTAAAATGTCCAACTACACAACACATTATTAGGCCATAGTTGACATTATTTGTAGGCCTATTTGTCTTTGAGTTATTGGCATTTTGTTAAACCCACTCATTACAAGTGACCAGTCAACTAGTCAATAACTAAAAACTCAGTAAAAAAAAATCTAATATAAAAATAGAACTTAATGGTGGATTGTGATTTCCACCACTGTAATAAGCTAAAAAATATTCATGTATCTCCTGGTTATTCTGCATGGAACCATTTTGAGAACCACTGCTCTATGATATCAACAAATGTAATACAGTCATCCATAGTGGATACACATAGTGCTGAAGGTCGAATGTATGTACATACAAATTATGTGAATGACCTTAATTATGGTAAGGTAAGTTAAGGTATTCATCAGGGCACTATACATATATTCCTGTCTAAATTAGTATAGTATACTGTAAATTCTCTAAATTCAATATCACAGTTTCAATATGCTTCAATATAAAGTTACTAGGAACCACTAGAGAATTTTTGGTTGAGAATCAGGAGCACTCATTAACCATGGAGGTGAGGAGAAGTTACTACAAGGCTCATTTTGCGTGCGAGTGCTTGCTTTGGGACGTCAGAGTTGCGTCACTTTGTCTTATCATTTCCCACACTGGGGACCTGCATTCCCTGATTACAGCATTGAGCCTCATACAAAGTGTAGCTTCACTAAGCAGGGTTTGTCTGCTGTGTCATTTTGAAATAATACCATGTATATCATATACACTATGTCCATATTTAATTATTCCAATAGTGTTCCATACTTACATTTATATAACCTGAAGCAATCCATGTTTGAATGTATTAATTTGAGTATATAGAAAAACTGGACGTTTTATGTATTATAAAAAATAATATGCAAATTCATAATAGCTAACTTAGCGATGATGTGGAAAACTTTGGAGTGCAAGTGGATGGTCCACCACCCAAATAATATCTGATTTCATAAAATATAACCAGTGCTGGAAAGTGCTTCAGTAATTAAACTTTGTTACAGTACTCAAGTTTAATTTCAGGAGATTTCCATGAAACCACCCATACATTAAAATGTGCATTCCTTTTTAACCTTTTATTTATCCTTTTATATAAAATGACATTTTATTCAGACCTTAAAAATATGAAAGATCATGATTGAACTGACTTTTCTTTGTTCTTTGTATCTAATTTCTGTGTATTTGACTTTATTGATTAACCACATTTAAAACAAATCTATATCCTTTTGAATGGCTACCACAACAGCTTGTTAATCTCAGTTGCTCTTCTTAAATTAAACAAAACAAAACCAAAAAAAGAACATGGGATGGGTATGAATTCAAACAATTCAACTTAATATTTTTAAATACTTGAGTACATTTGAATTGTCGACACTTTAATTTAATTTTCATTTGATTTGATGTACTACTTCCATTTTTAGTTCAGATTTTGCCTTAAATTTTCACTTACTTTCACTTAAGTATATTTTTTATTTATTATTTGCACCCCTCAGTATGCACAGATAATGTACAAATTCTTTCAACGTTTCAGTGGCCCACAGTTCTGAATATTTTACCACATTACAAAAAGTTTAGAGTCAAAGTTTAAAGACATAAGTCCTTACCTCAACCTCTTCTGCTTACTGAGTTTCTGTGCCTGACTTTCCTTGCTATTAATCAGAAAAATCCCTCAGAACTGCTTCAACTGCCACCCTTAAATTATGACTTCTGACTAAACTCAAAGAATAAGAATATGAAGTCCTTCTGGCTGGCCAGTAATGTGGTTAACCAATAGGCAATTTTTGTGTTCACACCCATTTCTGATGTGGGGTCCTAGAGCTCCCCACCCACAGGCATGTTGTAGGCGTTTATAAAGAAAGAAAGAAAGAAAAAAAAATATATTAAAAAGTAAATAAATGAACTGGAACTACACATATACAGGATGTTTCCTTCTTTTAACACCCAGCGTTCAGCTCATGAAAGCTGTGATAAGTAGCTGAGGTGAATCTGGTGTGTTAAATCATGTAGAAGGCTAAACTTGTAATTCTGCAGTGCTGTGACTGTGCAGGAATGGAAACTGACACCCCATGCTCATCTTCAGTAACTGCTTCATCAAGACAACCAATAGAGCCCCAAACAATTATCATTGGATTCTAAACACTCCTTTGCAAGTCACAAATTCGTATAAGGTTACACAGCATACAATACGCTAGGTAGATAGGCATACCATTCAAGCTTTGAGGGTGGCCATGTTTTTCAACCAGTACATGTACACGTTTATTTGAGTGTTATAGGCATGGCCATAATTAGCTATGAGGACACTGTGGTTGAGACACTGGTGGTTTCTGAATTTTCTTAGCCTCCCACATAGCATGTCCAGTCATTAAATTCAATAAAGAAACAATGTTTCTACTATGTAGACTACTATGTGGAAAAACTTACATTCCATGTCCCAGTCAACAGAACTGATATGTTCTCAGCTGAACTCATGTTTAGCTTTTGTTAAGCGATATGCAGTTCACATATTATAAGCTTATTATTATAAGGCACGTTATTAACATCTGACATAGCTATGCTAAAATGTTTGAGTTTATGAGAGAACATATTTAAATGTGAGTGTTTATGAGGGTAATTGGCAGTTTATAAAATGCAAACTACTTATAATACTTGCCAAATTAGCTTGCTAGTTGCAGTAAGATGATAGCAGGTACTTTAGCTTATGTACCCTGCATTAGCTGTGGGGTATGGCATTTTTATGTAAGATTTTTCAGTAATCAGTGAGGAGAAGCAAGCAAGAAAAAGAGGATGAGAACATGCACAGAGATAATTGTAAACCAGAATCATTAACTCAGTACAATTAAACAGTCTAATCGGAGTCAGAGCAGTTTATGTAAGAATGGAAGTATACTACATATAATTAGAAATTAACAATTAGTTTAGTTCATTTGGTATTGTGGTGGTATATATACAGGATAAAAGATATACTATTACATAAGTTTTAGCTGCACTTTTACCTGCACTTAATGTGTTTCTTATGTGCATGTCTAACATGCTATGTTCCAACAGGTGCATTCAAATCATCCAGTGCTAGCCTTCTCCACATTCCAGGTATGAAACATTAACGCAATGGAAGCAGACTTTTGTTTTTATGCACCAGAATATGGAACTATTAAATATTCACATTAATTAAATTTATTTAGGCCATCAAGCCTAGTGTACTAAATAGCATGTTTGCATTTTCATGTTAGCGTTCCACTAATCTTATCTATTAACATGACATAATTTTTATCTGACTTTGTTTTTAATTAAACTTGCTTTTATTTAAATGGACTTAATTGTTGTAAAGACAAAAATAACTTTGCATTAGTATGCTTTCACTTTTAACTCAATTATTTTATTCTCAATTCGTCCAGTGTAGTGCTTCTTATTAAATAAATGAAAGTGCTATTTAAATAAGCTTTAAAATTTAAGTTCAAGTTTGTTTTATTTAAAAAATTATTGTTATTATTAGGTGTGTTGTTATTGAACATCGTTGTAGCTTTTCTACAAACTAAAATATAAAAAATAAATATACGTATTGTTTTAAAAAAAGAAAGAATAATTTGTCCGACAGTATCCAGCCCCATGCCTTGGCCTAACTCTCTGCTGATTGGCTGAAATGCTAATCAATCTTCATTTCTCACACGTGATTGGATCTTAGGCGGGACATTTATTGAATGAATAGCGGAAATCGGGTAGACCGTGAGGCTGCATTTTGACAGGTTTGAACGCAGAATTAAGGTACAAAGTAAATTTAAATGGTGGTAGCTGTTGTACAATAATACGCTTTCATTGAATGGATAAAATTCGGTTAGGTTGTATCTGTTTTAGATATCTGAATGTGAAGCTAATTCTGTAACGAATCCGAACAATACAGCTGCCAAGTTAGCGACCTGAGCTAGCTGTGTTAGCTTTGTTAGCTGAAACTAGTCAACCTTGGGAAAAATGAAAGTAGAAGTCCATATCTTTTACTAAATAAGCATGTGATTTATTAAGGCATGCGATACATTCGTTACAAAGGGATAGAATTTATATCCGTCTAGAAATAGATAATATATGGAATTCATTTCAGCTGTAAAATTAAACCTTGTTTTCAGGAGTAAGTTATAGGATTAATAAAAAAAAATTCCACGCGCCGTGCAAAGGCGATTGTTGTCTGACTGACTGACTGACTGACTGACTGACAGACAGACAGATTTCTAGACCTTGCTAGAGAAAAGCGGTGTTTCTTTTAAACATCTACATGAAATGAACAAATAGAAGACACAAGGTACTTTTCTTAACAACTGTGCTAGATAGATAGGTGCACAACGTTTCTACACAAAACAGGACTTCTCAGTCATAAGTTGTGCACGTGTTTTTGAGGTTGTAGGAGGTAAAATCATTTAATGTTCTGATAAGATACTTTGTGTATCTTTTACCACATATTCTATAATCGCATAAGGACATACATTTACTTCCTGGAACCTTCTTCAGATTCATTTCAACTGCTAACTTTCCATCATGACTATCATCAAGGCACTAATGTCTCAGTGCCTGAGGAAGTTTGTGCAACTCTTAAACTGACTGGACTCTTCCATCTGCATTTCTGCTAGTTGAAAGCACTTGGACTACAATCAGACTGGAACATCCACTGATTTCACCTCATACACCCTCAGAAGCACTTGCACAACTGATGTCCAGAAAGTTTTGTTTTCTCTAGACATTTTGTAAACTTTGTGTATTTTGCTCTAGATCCTTCTATATACCAACCTACCTGTCCACCTACTTACCAGCTAACTTACCTACCCATCTACTTACTTACCTACCTACTTACTTGCCTACCTATCTACTTACCTATGTATTTACCTACCTATCTACTTACCTACCAACCTAACTAACTTACTTACTTACCTATCTAATTACCTACCTACCTACCTATCTATCTACCTACTTACCTACCTAACTACTTACTTTTGTACTTTCCTACCTACTTGCTTGCTTACTTACTTACCTATCTTCTTACTTACCCACCTATCTATCTACCTGCTTACTTGCCTACCTACCTACCTACCTATCTATCTACTTGCTTACCTACTTACTTAAGATCTTTCACTTTCCATGGAGAACAGTGGAATTCTAAAGAAAATATTCTTGTTGCTCTGTTGGTTCATTTCATATACATGTTTGTTGATGGGAAGCAAACCGTTTCATTTAAACATTCTTCATGGCCTTCTTTGACCTGTGCATTAACCCCACTACATTCTCAGACAAAAGGATATTAACTTTACCACTCCTTGTCATTGGGGTGGTACCCTCAATCTCACACTATAGTATGTTTCTTTTACTGTACTTAGAAAGATGCCTTGGTACATATTAAAGAATCCAAAGATAAGGATACAGTTTAGTACCCTTTTTTTCTTAGGTAGATGTATTGAATCACACACACTATATATTTTTCCAACAGGGCCCCTTGTGAATTCAATCAGAAGGGCACACTGCTTATAAACCAGCATGGTGGATTCTCAGTACTACCTCCCCAATGACATTGGGATCTCTGTTCTGGATTGTGCCGAGGCCTTCCGGCTGCTGTCACCTAAAGAGCAGCTGTACGCACATTACCTCTCACAGGCATCTTGGTATGGCGGTCTGGTGGTTCTGCTGCAGACCTCACCAGAGTCTCCATCCATCTACGTGCTCCTGCAGAGAATCTTCCGGAAGCAGACGCCTGCACAGCTGGACGCGGTGGCAGCTGCAGCAGGCCTGAGCTCAGATGAATACCAGGTGAGGAATGGACTTCGGTGCTCTCAGTTAGTAGCAGTACAGTATGAGCACAAATATCAATATTTGTTTCTCTTTTGTATCAGGCATTTCTTGTGTATGCTGCTGGGCTTTATGCAAACATGGGAAACTACAAGTCATTTGGTGACACGAAGTTCATCCCCAATTTGCCAAAGGTAGATTGTCTAAGACTGACTTGCTAATATCAGTTGTTTTATTATACAGAGTATTTCTACTTTTTTCCATACTTTTTCTTTCATTCATCTTTAGTAACTGCTATATCCTGGTCAGGGTGGCAGTGTACACTACCGGTCAAAAGTTTGGAGACACTTGATTTTAAGATCATGAGAAACATTTCAAACATTTTGATCTGAAGGTGTATCATTTTAAATGTTTGAAAAATATAATTGTGCCAACATATTCATTTCTTTCATTATAAAACTAACATTTTATGTACAAAAAATATTTTTTAAATGGATTACTTGGAGCGAAATAGTCAGAAAAGCAGCCAATAAGTGCGCAGCATAGGTGGGAACTCCTTTAATACTGTTTAAAAAGCATCTCAGGGAGATTCCTTGAGAAAATACCAAGAATACATTTCTGGAAATTCTAGGCAAAAACAGTGTCTACTTTGAAGATGCTAAAATTCTAAATTATTTTTATTTATTTGGTATTTTTCATCACAACATAATTCCCATAGTTTCATTTGTGTTATTCCAGAGTTTTGATGACTTTATTATTATTACTGGTATGGTAGCACTACTTGTATTGTTCGCTGCTTGATATATCGCTTTGCTTGTATTTTTCTCATTTGTAAGTCGCTTTGGATAAAAGCGTCTGCTAAGTGAATAAATGTAAATGTATTATTATTATGCAATGTGGGGAAATAAAAATGAGTGTGTCTAAACTTTTGATCGGTAGTGTATATGTTGTAATTTGTATATTTAAAAAAGTTCAGTTACTTAAATGTAAGTATATCTGACCGCAACACAATAAAACACAACATAGCAAATTTTAGCAAGAAAATATTTTGTCGAGATCCTTTCTAGACCTGATATGATAATCCAAAAGCTGCCCAGAAGATAAAATCAGTGGGTGCCAAATGTTATTAGAGAATATTTCTCTCCTATTCAGAATGTGAGATGCCCATTCATTCATCTGTCTCCCATAACACTTCATACTGGTCAGAGTCATGGTGGATCCAGATCCTGTTCCAGGACCATTGTGTGCGATGTAGAAATACACCGTAGATGGGATGCCAGTCCATTGCAGGGCAACATACGCACTCTAATTCACACACATTTCACACCTAGGGATAATTTAGAGTAGACAGCCAACTTTCTGGCATGCTTTTCAGTGGTGGGAGGAAATCAGAATGAACCATGTGGACACGTGGAGAACATGCACAGGGACTCCACACAGACAATAACCTGGTTATTGACTCATGCCACCCAGATGCCTATAGTAACACTGATTTACATTTTTAAATTGTGTAACTTTTAATAAGTGATAACCAACTCACTAAATGTCTGCACACATTTATAGTTACTTTTGTACAGAAGCAATCGCTATGTTTAAGAATATCATTCTGCATTCTGTCATAACCTATTGAGTATTGAAGGAGATGAAGACGTATACGTTTATTTATTTATTTTTTGTTCTGTTTTCAGGAGAAGTTTAAGGCAGTGGTATGGGAAAGCCAGGCCTATAAGGAGAACCCTGCTGAGATGGAGGCTCTGTGGAACACCTGCTCCCAACTCCTCTACTCCCTGGAAGACAAGCAGAAACAGCTTGGACTCGGGGATGAAGTAAGTCTGCTCTAATAAACTTTAACCTCCTGGTGGCTTTTTTTCATAACTCTGCCTTGTATAATCAGCAGAATGAATGATTTTGTCTTTCATAGGGGATCTCCACATACTTCTCAGGGAACTGCTGTTTAAAAGATGCCGAGTTGGCCCAAAAATTTCTAGACTCCAAGGTACAATCTTTAGAAAGTTAATAATGTCTGCAATGCTTTATTTTCTGTGAAGGCTTTATTTAATAGTTAAATAATTTCTTTTTGCAGATGCTTCCTTATGTAATTAAAACTACGTCTAATGCAATGTATGTTGCGGTAGAGTATTTTTTACCATGTTGCCTACCCCTTATTGAAGCCCATTTTGGAGAACTGGAGATTTGGTGCTAGTTGTCATACAGCATCTTTCCTGTTCAAATTTGTAACGTTATACCTCCCCAGAACCTGAGTGCCTACAACACACGTTTGTTTAAGAAGGCGTCAGAAGGGAAAAGCTGCTACGAGGTGCGCCTTGCCTCTGCAGTGAAGAAGGGTGAGGAAATAAAAAATAATTGAATGTTCCTAAATTTATATAACTTATGTCAGGAGAATCCGCTTAATTCATGGATCTATTATGGCTTTCCTCTGAGTTTCTTTCTCATGCCTATCTTACTATATTTTACAGATTGTGCTGTTGAGGGTGAGGGAGAGACTTGCTGTGGCACCTATGACTTTGAGGATGCTGTATTTTCTGTTCAGAGAGGAGACTATGCATATCTTATGGAGAAAGTCAGCCAAAACCTGGAAAAAGCTAAGGTGGATTGTGTAAACCACATATTTTCAGTGCAATATCCCAGCTCTTTTAGAACCTTAGAGAAATGCAGCTGTCTGCTTCTAAGTGTTTTTGTCCTTGTGCATAGGCTTATGCTGCCAATGAGAACCAGAGTCAAATGCTGGAGGAGTATATAAGAAGTTTCACCTATGGATCTGTGGATGCTCATAAGGAAGGCTCCCGTTTCTGGATAAAAGACAAGGGACCTATTGTTGAGAGGTGAATATAGAGCGAAAAAATTTGTTCTGTGTAATTGAAACTCGCCTGTAGCATATGTCTCGATTGGTTTGCATTTGAGTCGTTCCATCTCCGATTCCATATCAGATCACACCAACGTTACACTACAGTTAAGAGAAAGTATGTATTTCATTTACTCCTTTTAGGGAAATGTACTTGAATACTTTTGATAATCTTCTTAACTGAACTTGTCACAGGTAAGTGTTATTGTGTCATAAAATATAAAAGCTAATCATGTTCCAATATGTAAATACAGGCTATGCAAATTGCTGGACATTATATGTGCAACCTTGTTATTATACCAGTTTGTAGGGAATTACATAGTCTTTTTTTCATTAGGATAAAAGTATTGGCATTTCTATGCCTTTTTGTGTGATCTGAAATAAAATATCTTTACCCCAAAATACAGCTTTTTCTCTACTCCTCTTATTCCTCTGCCTGATAGTTACATTGGCTTCATTGAGAGCTACAGAGATCCATTTGGTTCAAGAGGCGAGTTTGAAGGTAAGTTTAAATTCTTATTTTGCTCTAGATGGCCATGATTAGCGCTGCAGATAGCTTGTTACATCTTCGCATTTCTGCTCCCTCACCCCAGGTTTTGTTGCTGTGGTGAATAAGGCGATGAGTGCCCGATTTGCACAGCTGGTAAGTTCAGCCGAAGTCTTGCTGCCCGAGCTGCCCTGGCCAGCTGCGTTCGAAAAGGATCACTTCCTCAAACCTGATTTCACCTCGCTGGATGTGCTCACCTTTGCTGGTAGTGGCATCCCAGCAGGAATCAACATTCCAAACTGTGAGTTCCACCATTCAGTAGAGTTTTCAGTGAATGTTGCAGATAGTTTGCAATAGTAAACATTGTCTCTTTTGCCAGATGATGATATTAGACAAACTGAAGGCTTTAAGAATGTGTCCCTTGGGAATGTGCTGGCTGTGGCGTATGCAACACAAAAGGAGAAACTCACCTTTCTGGAGGAAAAAGACAAGGTAATGCACAATGCTTGCTAATATGTATAGCAAACAGTTCTTCTTGTACACTAGTTTATATGTGCTATTTCCTTATACATTTAAAAGTGCCCCACATTAAAAAGTTCACAGCAAATTTACATTACAGTTGTAATTAAATGCAATTGATTTTCCTTTTTAATTTTTTTTTAAAAATACATGTTCTTTTATGCCTGCAGGAACTCTACATCAAGTGGAAAGGCCCTTCTTTTGAGGTGCAGGTGGGGCTACATGAGCTTCTGGGGCATGGCAGTGGCAAACTCTTCATGCAGGTGAGGGAGTTGTCTTACCTTGGCCTAGTGTTGTAAATACTTCAAGAATATAGGTATTAGAGTGTGGCTCAAGGCCTCACCAAATTTGTGTGTGTAGGATGAAAAGGGAAAATTCAACTTTGATCAGGCTGAGGTCCGTAATCCAGAGACGGGGGAATTGGTGAGTCTATTACACTACACTAACTTTTTACCTGTAGATCTCTGCCTGAACAATCCATGTTGGTCCTAGTCCAGTCTGATTTGGTTGATTAAATATGTCTATCCCTTTTGTCCATGTTATGTTATCAATCTAGATATCCCATTTGTGTGTGGCAAAGATGTCTTGTTTTTCCCCCTCTTTGAACACTTTGTACCCAACGTGATTGTGTTGATGGAGTGTGAGATGAGTATCCGTCTAATATTTTGAAAGAGAATGATGCCTTCATCTGTTATCGAACAGAATGAGGCAAAAAGAATAACATGTCCTGACATGTTATTCTTTTTGCCTCATTCTGTTCGATAAGGGCACTTTCTCAAAGGTCTTACTGACATAGACATAACCTAGAGCAGGGGTGTCCAATCGTATCCAGAAATGGCTGGTGTGGGTGCAGGTTTTCATTTCAGCCTAGCAGAAGCCACACGTGAGTCTACTGAAAGCCAACATCAACTGATTAAACAGCTGATTAAATCAGGTGTGGTGCCTGCTTGATTGGAATGAAAACCTGCACCCACACCGGCCCTTTCTGGATAAGATTGGACACCCCAGCTATAGAATTTGATAATCCTAAAAAACTCAAGGCAAGGCATTAGAAGACTAAAGTGGAGAACATTCTGAGCTAATGCTGTTACAACCACAATAGACTTACCAGAATGTTGACACTAAATGCTTCCTCATATACGGAAATTTATTTCGGCCTATATCTGGCCTATACATTTACACAACGAATGTACGTTTGGAATAACTTCATTCTAACAGATGAAAATCTTTGTATAGCGGATGTAACCGTTTGATTCAAAACCAAGCCACTGCACTGTTGCTAAAATGTCAGTGTGTTGACTGTCGACGCTCGACTGCACTTCTTTCTTTTAGATTAACAGCTGGTACAAAGGCTGTGAGACATGGGACAGCAAGTTCTCCACCATCGCTTCGTCATATGAGGAGTGTAGGGCTGAGTGCGTGGGGCTCTACCTCTGTCTGAACAAGCAGGTGCTTAGGTAAAGCAAATGCTGACCCACATACACACTTCAAGTATTTCATCTTGTGCATTGTAAAGTAGCTGACATGTTGCTGTGCTTGAAATGCAGCATCTTTGGCCATGAAGGTGAAGCGGCAGAGGAGGTAGTGTATGTCAACTGGTTGACCATGGTCCGTGCCGGTCTGCTAGGCCTGGAGTTTTACACACCAGAGAGCAAGAGCTGGAGACAGGTTTGCAATAATTTTAGTTTATAATTGATTGCACTTTTATTGGCATGACTCCTTTTACATGCAAAATTGCCAAAATGGTTACATAACACCAAGAGCTATAATAAGATCCCTGTACACTGCATTTCTAGTTAATTAGCTTACTTTCTAGTATGGAAACCTTTCTGAAAAAGTACACTGCTGTTTGCTTGGTGCTAACATAGGATAAAAAGCTGAAGTGAATAGATAACAAAATCAGTTCATAAAATGCACTGCATGGTTTCAGCATTAAACACTGCTCACTCCTTCATGAGGGTGTACTCACAGACAAATATACAAGACCTAACCAAGTGACCAGAATCATTACAAAGGCAGCACCCCAGGACACCAGCTGTATTTTTGTCTGTCAACAACTGACAGGACAAAAACTACCAACCAGTGTATTTATAGATTTGTTTTTTTCTGAGCAGACAGAATTTATGGATGCATCTTATTCTGACTTCTTATAAATCCTTTTCCTAGTTATTGAGAGCCCTTGAGCTTTCTCACTGTGTGTGCATTCCTATGTGTCTGTACGTGTGTGTTGTAGGCTCATATGCAGGCTCGTTTTGTGATCCTGCGTGTGCTGCTGGAAGCAGGAGAGGGTTTAGTGACCTTGAGCGAGACCACCGGGGCAGACGGCCAACCTGACGCCCTCATCACGCTGGACTGCAGTAAGATTGACACAGTGGGCAAGAGTGCCATCCAGAAGTTCCTCTGCAGTCTGCAGGTACATTAATGCCAATACCATTATTCGTGCAGCTTAGGTCACTTAATGTACTATAAAGCTTGTATGTAAAGATGTAGAATAAAAACAGGACATAATGTGTCCATTCTGTAGATTATGTACAAGGGATACGTTTGGCTCACGCACTAGTTTCATTTTCAACTCTAACTACTGAATAGTTGGAAAAATTTAATAAAAGATTTTTTTTTTTTAAAGTCACAAGGTTAATAGGAACAAATGATAATTGACTAAACGGGTCAGTGTTGTGCTGCTCAGTATTTGAATAATGATTATGCAGTGCCCTCCACTAATATTAGCACCCTTGGTAAATATGAGTAAAGAAGGCTATGTAAAAAATTGTCTTTATTGTTTAACCTTTTGATCTTTTGTTAAAAAAATTCACAAAAATACTCTGCTCTCATGAATATCAAACAAAACACAGGCTTATCAAAAAAAAAATTGTTAAATATAGGTGTGCAACAATTATTGGCAAACCTATGCATTCATATGATAAATGTATTTGAAGTATATATTTTTGTTCAGGGACTCGTTATTAAATTTCATCAAATGTCTGTGAAACTTGTTCTGTTTTTGAATCTTTGTTAATACAAATATTTACACGTTAACAAATTTGCTGGAAATAAATGCAATTGAATGTGAACTTTTTTTTTTTTTTTTGAGTTTGAGAAATATATTTGAATTATATTCCCATTGATATATATTTTTTTAATACACCTGGGTGACTAGGAACAGGAAATTGTTCAACCATGACTTCCTGTTTCACAGGGTATAAATATAAATATGAGGTAACACACAAGCCAAATTCCCTTAGTCATTCATAACAACGGGTAAGACAGAGGAATATAACTGATGTGCAGCAAAAGGTTGTTGAGCTTCACAAAATGGGAAGAGGCTATAAGAATATAGCAAAAGCATTGAAAATGCCCATTTCCACCATCAGGGCAATAATTAAGAAATTCCGGTCAACTGGAAATGTTATGAATCAACCTGGAAATGGACATGTGTTTATATTGTCTCGACACACTGTGAAGAGAATGGTTCGAGTGGCCAAAAAATCTCCAAGGATCACAGCTGGAAAACTGCGGAAGTTAGTTGAGTCTTGGGGTCAGAAAGTCTCCAAAACTACAATCCGAAGTCACCTACATCACCACAAGTTGTTTGGACGGGTTTCAAGAAAAAAGCCTCTACTCATCCAAAAACAAACTCAACCGTCTTCAGTTTGCCAGACACTACTGGAACTTCAAATGGGATCGGGGTCTATGGTCAGATGAAACCAAAATAGAGTATTTTGGTAATAAACACCAGAGGTGATTTTAGCGCACACCGAGAGGTAGCCATATGGAAAAGTACCTCATGCCCATGGTTAAACATGGTGGTGGCTCTTTAATGTTCTGGGGCTGTTTTTCTGCCAGAGGACCTGGACATTTTGTTAGGATACATGGCATCATGGACTCTATCAAATATCAACAGATATTAAATGAAAACCTGACTGCCACTGCCAGAAAGCTTAAAATGGGCCGTGGTTGGATCTTCCAGCAGGACAATGATCCAAAACATACATCAGAATCAACACAAAATGGTTTACTGACCTCAAAATCAAGGTCCTGCCATGGTCATTTCAGTTCCAAACCTGTTTTCCAACTGTTTATCCATGAAAGCAGAGTATTTATAAAATTTTTGTATATATATAAAACTATAAATAAATAAATAAATAAATATATATATTTTTTATTTTTAAACAAAGATCAAAAGTTTAACAATAAAGAATTTTTCACAGCTTTCTTTGTTCATATTTACCAAGGGTACCAGTATTGGTGGAGGGCACTGTATATAACAGTTATTCAGCAGAATGAGGAATAAAAGGATTCTGTTCTTTTTCATTTAAGTCCAAAGAAAACAGCATGTTCTTTATAAATCTCTACCCTTTCAGAATTTTAAATCTTTGAAATGAAATAAATTGGCTGTATATATTTTTGCTTATGATTAAGTAATAAGTGAGTAATTCCCTGATTTTATGCTGTCTGCCATCAGTATTTATTATTCAGTAAGTGACACTTTAAAACACTTTAAAACAAAACCAAAAAAAAACTACAGTTACAATATCAGGTCTGTGATTTGAATGAAACTGTTTTCCCCAGGTGCACAAGTCCACAGCTGATGTGGAGGGAGGCAGAGCTTTGTATGACCGCTACTCTGCAGTGACGGCTGATGGTGCTCACAATTTCCTGCGACTCCGCGAGACTGTGCTACTTCGCAAGGAAGCTCGCAAGATGTTTGTCCAGGCTAACACTCGAGTCAAAGGTCAGCTCACTACTAGTGCTCTTTTAAGACCAGAACTTACTGCATTTGCCCAAATTCCCTGTCTGAAGCAGCACTGTTGAATTCCTTTTAAAGGTGCATTCATATGTACTATTTGCATATTAAAGAGCCTATCATTTTATACTTGGCTCCATAGCTCAAAAATAAAATATTAAATGTTTTAACATTTTAAATTTCAGGTAAATTTATTGACTTATACCAATGTGTTAATTGTGTGTGTGTGTGTGTGTGTGTGTTGCAGTGAACTTTAAGCAGTTACAGTTTAGTCCACTTGATTCCAAAATTACCCTTTACAATACAGCTTCCTAGTCAGAAATTATGCTCACTACATGGGGAACATGGTGTTTTATAACCTTTGTAAGGAACTATAAACTTTTTAAACAATATATTCAATACAATGGCATTTAAAGATTCAACCACCAGATGTAAAAACTAAAAGATGCCACATATGCAATAATTTAGACCCGTTTTCATAGGTGAAGCAAGGGTCATTTAGTCAGAAACAATTGACAACCAGAAATATAACATGGAAACTTTTAGTCACTGTTTAATTAATTAAATGCTCATACACCTCTTTTAAACCACCCCTCCCTTTTTTTTCTTTAAAGCAAACATTGTGTTGCATTTTTGTGCGTTACCTTTGAACTGTTTGTGTTTCAGGTAAGGCTGTGGAACTGGAGGAGTATGAGGCGAGTGCTGCAGGCCTAATCCAGTCTTTTACCCAGCGCTTCACTGAGGATGCTGAGGAACTGGAGGCTCAGCTGCTGGAAATGGCCTCCAGAGATGCAGCCTGCTGGTCTGAGAGCTAATCTTTCAGATGATAACTGCCTTAAGCCTGCAGGTGCAAGCTGCATCAGAGAAAGAAATGATAAAATGAGATAGAAAGAGGCTGTAAAAGGTACCCTGGAAGTGACTGTGGAGGGGGGGAACCCAAAACCTAACTAACCCAGTTTTTCTGCCTACACATGCACAATGCTTAATGCTTTGCTTGTTCTTCCACAAAGAACATAACTGTTAACTTACTTTTTCCTCTCAGCTCTATGTATGCCAATGTCAGTAAGTCAGGTTTTTTATTTAGAATATGCAATCACTCCTCTGTATTTGAGATGGGACCACAGCCTACGCCTCCCACACAGATGGATATGTGTTAAAGCATCGATGAGAGAAAATGTGTTGTGTGAAGGCGGAGTGGGAGAATCACTTATGTAACCTAAACCTGTTGCACTTCTGTGAACATTTTAACAAATACACTCTACGTATCAATCATCTTTATGTACTGATCAGCAATGCCTCACATAATCAACTGACTAGTCAAATTTCAAGTTTAGTGGGATGTTTAGGAGTTATTGGACTTTGATTTTCTTGAAGGAATTAGACCTAAAAGAAGACTTTGATTGCTGACGAGGGAAGCATTTCCTACCAAATAAAGTCATTTTTCAGAGTCTCTTCTTGTTCTCTCTTTGTTTTAACAGCAATTACAGTATTAAACATTTTATGTAAGAACAAGCTTATTCTACCATCAACAAGCACTTCATTGTCTTATTGATGTTTGTCATGCATTAATCATTTGATTCAACACTGTAATTGGGGACCCATTAAAAAATAATTAAACCCTAAAAAAAAAAAAAGCCAGAAACATTTTTTTAAATTTATTTTTTAAGTTTATTGACATCTTAAAGGCATTGATTTACACAGTATCACAATTTACGTTTTTCTGCTCACTATAAACAGCAAACCTTAGCATATATTTAAGTCCCTGTTTGCTCAGAAATGCCATTGTTTAATAAACAGGCTAGGATTTTCCCAATCCTGGTCCTGGACACCCACACTGCATATTTTACTACAATACAGTTCTAACACTGAATTCACAAAGATTTTTAAAAATGTTTTATCTGATGAATGGAGCTGGTATGTTGTGGGTAGTTTAAACACTAAAATGTGCAGCATAAAGGGACTACAAGGCAAAGCATGGGAAATGTTGGACTATACCATATAGAGAGTAAGTAGAAGCATCACTGTCTTCATACATCTGTTTTGTATTATTACAGAAAATTTAATAATCACTTCCCATTTTGCAGAATCTATAAGAATATCTCTCTGATCCCATATGAATGAACCACAAAACCATTTGGCATGAAATATAAATAAAATAGAACTAGTTGTAAACAAGATTTTCAGTTTTAGTATTCACTTATCTAAAGATAAATTAATAAAACTTTTCAGAAGATTTAGGAAATGTACAGAGTTATTAACCAATTATTTAACATCTCAATGCGTTTCCACCCGTTGTGGGTCATCAGCTGTTCTCCCCTTTTTCGAAGGTAATGTTTTTCAACCTTCTCAGTACCAGGTCACATTATGAGGCTTCCCCTGAAAGGTCCAAAGCGCCCCCTCTGGTCAACCTACTGGATTTCATGTCTGGATTGGAGTGCTGGTAAATGAGTGGAGCACTGCTGGTACCCATGTTCTGCAGGTCCTGAATTTGAGCATCCAGAGGAACTGGTATTAACTTTTCACTTCTTCTCCAGTACAGGCCATACTCGTCTGGCTGGTCCACTCCAAATTTTATGGCGCAGAGCTGTGCCAAAGCTTCTCCACTGATCCCTGCCTTCCATTGCAATGTCTTCACCAAACTACATTCACCATCTTGGAACAGCACCTTTACAAACCTCTGTAGGATAGAATGATATTACCACTTGATATATTGTATCTTGTATATTATTCTACAATATAATAAGGTTATTCTACAAAAGAAGACCCAGTAGCTGACCTGTTTTATGTCATTCTGGCTCTTGGATTCAGTGCTACGACGGTGGCTCCACTCCTTCAGGGATTCCTTGACTTGGTGGGTAAGTCCACTGGAAGCCACAGCTTCTGGCTCACTCTGTATATAGGTAAGGCTGGCATAAACACTGGTCAGATAGTATCCACCTGACGGAAGGTGATGAGTTAGTAAAAGTAGAACAGGCCATATGTAACTTTTTTTGTTGAATAATACATAATATCTTTACCCTCTCCTGTGAGCCAAGAGGTTTCTAGCAGCTCCATCATGTACTCCACCTCTAGAGAAAGCTCAGGTATGTTGCACTGAACAATCACATAGGAAAGAGCTGGAAGGAATTCATCAGCTCCAAATTTCTGCCCTGAGAAGTATTATGAGTTTTAAGGAAATACAAAAAGACGTTTTGTATGACTATAAAACAAAACTATATATTTCATAATGATTTACATATCTGTACTGTTCAAGGGAACAAATTCACAAGGAGAGTCATATTCATATACAATCCTCACCAGTATTGGTCTTCATGGCTTTATAGATGAGCTTACAGATCTGCAGGAGCAAAACTACTTTGTCAATTGGTGAATAGGCACGTCTCATGAGAGACATCTTGTGCTTTATCTTCTCAATGCCATGAGCATCAGGCACAGCCACCTGAACGCCAAAAAGGTCTCGTGGTGAAGCATCTCTGGCTCTCTTCATACTTTCAGCCAGCCTCTTAAAGGAGCCATCATGTTCATGCATATTATAGAGTGCTGTATCAATCTGCCCTTTCAGAGGTTTTAGTACACAGCGGAACAGGGCTTTTTCCAGTGTCTGATCTGAAAAAACACATGTATAGACACACCTAGCTTATTCTCATGATGCTTAGAAATAAAGTGTTTATATAAAAGGCACTTCCAAAATTGTTTGGAGTCTGTGCTGTGTACCTTTCTCATCCTCAGGCACTAGGGTCTCAATGGGGGGCTCAAGCTCTCCACATTCCAAGAGGAACACCTTAGCCTGGTCAATAAAGAGACGCAAACCTTGCAGCAGCTCCAAAGTGGTTGTTAGGCACTGTGGCTTCAGTGCTTCCCTTTGCTCCCTCAAGAAGTCCTGTACCAGAGCCCCAAATGCTATACGCCTGTCATGAGATAGGTCTTCTACCAGCCGTATGACTCTCTTCCCTGGCACAAAGAAGGACACAAAGGCTGCGCTCATCTTTTGCAGAGCTGAAACAGACTGGTGGGGAGGATGAGGAGAGGGGATGATAGGGTTACTAGTGCCCCGTGTGAGGGAAGGCCTCTGAGGACTCTCCTCAGTTTCATCAAGGCTGCTAAGGGAGCTGCTGCTGTCCAACTCGGTGAGGGATGGTGCCTTTCTTTTCTCAAGTACTAGTCCGATGTCTTCATCCTCATTTTCCTCTTCACTCTCCACTGTGATTTTTCTTTGTGCCTGTGTGTATATACATGCACAAGTTATAAAGCAAATGACTAAACCATACAAAGGAAACTTTACTGTGAATTGCATTTTATTAGGGAATATCCTATTCATTCATGCATTAAACTGCAATCGTTAGTTATACACTGATGGCACTGTATGATTGAGGGCAGTGTGTGTTATACCTGCAGAAGTGCTTTGGGCAACTGATAGTCCTCCTCCTCAGCTGTAGGAGAGAGGTTCGAGGTGACTATTGCTGAAGCCTTTTTCAGGAGAGCAAGACAAGGCTGTAGGTAATCTGAATCTCCCTCAACAACTTCAGCATTGTTCTTATCCTCCTCGTTGGTCTGAACCACTTGAGTTTGCTTCACATTCTTTCCTTTACTCTTGGCTTTTGCAAGTAGTGGTGGAGGTGGTGGTGGGGTGATGGGGGGTGAGAGTAAACTGGAGTTTTCGGTGGAGACGCGAACCTTTATACTGTGTTTAAAGTGATGGCGCTTGTGCATGGCACCACGATTAGGATGCTCTTGTAGGAATAGTGGGTTTATGAAGCATAATGCTCCCTGCCCTGCTCCCAAATCAAGTTCAGAAGGACTTCTGGTGTGAATTGGGCAGAACTCCTGGAACAATGTTTCACTGGTGCTAGAAGATGTGGTAGAGTGTTGTGATTTAGGATTTGAGAGTACAGGTGCATCATGTACTGGTGGAGGACCATTCCGAGGCCCACGGAAGTTTAACTGGGAACTCCAGAACTCTGTATGAAACATGGCAAAGGATCATTTTAATGTTCATTGTTATGCTGTACAAAAGTACTTAAAGGAGCTCGAAAATGAAGGTTTTGACCATTTTTATATCTTAATCATAGTCCAACCTGAGCTTCAGTGCTGAAACTAAACCTAACCTTTGCTCATACCATAACCTACATTGTAATGATAGTAAATATAGATTGTCACAAACTGAGTTTCCATAGTCTTTAAATGACTTGGATGACCACAGTCTACAGTAAAACCACCATGTACTTACCCACACCCATATGAGAGATAGATTCCAACTGTTTGTGGGATGAAGCCCTGGCTATGGCCTCTGGCAACTCGAGAGTGAAGGGAAGAACATCCCTAATGTAAAGTTAGTTAAATGCATAACTGAATTTAAAAAAACAGTAAAAGAACTGAATAAGAAGTGTCAGAAATTAGCTGATTAATACCGGCTGACACAGTAGAAGGCAATGAGTCTACAAAGATCTGGGAAGCTGATGGCTGAGCTTTCCAAAGAGAAGGCTGGGGGGATAGAGGATGACTGTTAGTAATGTCCACATTCATCAAATGTAATTGTTCAACACCAAACTCAGTCCAATTAAATAAAAATTAAAATAAAATATATATATAAAATGACCATCATGTTCTGTCTCTTGCTTATCATATTACTTACTTGAATCCTTCTCTCGGATGACAAACTGTTTGACAAAAGATGGCACACTGTCATCTGTTAGCCTGAGACACAGCATTTTCTTCTGGGATGTACTCGACTTTCGCACCAGGAAAGTCTACAAAATGTGGAGTAAACATTACATTTTACAATATATATATATTTTTGTATTTTGTCCATGATTCTTAATCTTTGTGAGCCTTATATTGTATGAAACTAAAGTCGTTTCCTAGGAAACACTTGAAGACTTAGTTTTTTTTGTTGATGCCAGATCTATGGGAGTGGAGAGCACCTTAACCTTTCTGGAGGCTGTGACAAATTTGAACAAATTTTGAGTAATATGCATTAAAGCATTTGGCAGTGTCAATTTGTGAAGGTGTTCCTCACCCCTGGGGGTTCACGCTGTAGGATGTGAAGTGCTGTGGCTGAGTTGATGGACAACTGCAGCCATACGGGGTATGTGAGCAGCAGGCGGTCCAGCACACTGATGCTCTTCAAGGAGCCTCTTTGAGGACATGTCCTCTTCTCTCCTACTGGATGGGCATCTGGATAGTCATACACATGGCCCTCCTGCATCTAAAACATATTAATCAATACCTGAGAAAGTGACTCGCACAAGCACACATCTTGGGCAGTCCTGAGGTCTCAAGAAATTCCCAATTAGAATAATCCTATATAGTTAATTGTGCAATGAAGTTCATTGAAATTTCAGGCAAGTGTTTGGCTTATTGTGTGAGAATTCTACAAAAAGCTTCTCATCACAGATGCAGTTTATTTGTAAACAACGTGTTACATTTAAATATAAAGAAATAATTCTGCAACTTGCCTGTCGATACAAATGTATGGAAAGGGTGCAATGTTCAATTGCTCAATTTAAATGCAAAACAATTGAATTAACCCACTGAAGTCCAAGAATGCTTAGCTATTTCTACTACTTTCATTAAACAAAATAATGAATTTGACTTCAATTCACATTCCAGGCACCTACAGTATTAGCGTAACTCTGACTGATCGAATGCGTAATGATATCAAGTCCAAGACTTAGTTGAAATTGTTTTCAATTACTTCAGAAAACTTTCAGACATGTAATTGGTTGTTTCTAATCTTTTAAATAATAGCTTTATTAGTACTACCAATTGTACATGTTGTACATACAGTAGTGGAGGTGAAATTCAGATGAGATTGCTCATATGCTATCTACACACATTTCTCATTTTGTGGTGATAAAATGTCATAATTTTATAACAATATGATAGTGCTGTTGTAGAGAGCTTATTTTAGTAGGCCTGATGCATGTTTCCCATGTCAGCAGATATGAAATGAAACTATATACATTTTATGTAATGATCAACTTTTGTCCTAACCATTACGGTCCTGAGATGAACAGTTTAAATGTTTTGTTAATAAAATGTTAATTAAAATAAATGCAGTGCTTACAAAGAACAACTGTACCATTCTTACCCTCTGTAATCCCCTTTTGATAAATACTCAACTTTTTTTATTCTCTTTTCCAGTCATCTCATATGGATTGTGTAAATTGTTCCGTTTACGGTTGATTTCCAAACAAACACGTGCCATATTTCTCCTGCTGATCTCCTGTTCTTACTGGTTTTTGGAAACTCCCTCTGGGCTCATTCCTCCTCCTGGTCATGTGAGTGCTGTGTGTCATGACCTGACTAATTTCCTAACATTTCTGCATCGACCTTCTCTGACTGAACCTGTCTATTCTCAGTCCTTAACATATCTTTAATTTCATCATAAAAATATGAAATATCATTTTACAAAATGACAAAGCCCTAAATTTAATTGAGAAACAAAAACAGAACCTGCAATAATGTAAACTTAACGGTCCTTCACAACTGCTGCAAATGTTACCCACTGCAGGGTGCTATAACTACAGCTTGCTTGGTTTAAAATGTTTTGTTTTTTAACAAATATGTTTCAAATGAAATTAAATTTCTGTCAAACCCAAGCTTTGCTTCCACTCTGTGAACAAGTTATCCATTGTGAGATTAGAATCAGGCTTATCTTATATACAGCGTATCCACGAAGTCACAGATTTCACATTTATTTAGAAAAAAGAATTATTAGCAACGTAACTGTATGCATGCAGCAGTGGGTTACATTGACAATTGCGGTTCTCCACAGTTCTAGTCATCCATCCAGCCATCCATACATTTTCAGTACTGCTTATCCTACACAGGGTTGCAGGAAGCCTGGAGTCTATCCCAAGGAACTTGGAGCACAAGATGGGGGACACCCTGGACAGGGTGCCAACCCATTGCAGGACACAATCGCACACACTCAGTCACACACTATAGACAATTTGGAGATGCCAGTCCGCCTACAATGCATGTCTTTGGACTGGAAACCGGAATACCCGGAGGAAGCCCCAGAAGCACATGGAGAACATGCAAACTCCGAGTACACAGGGCAGAGGCGGGAATCAAACCCCCAACTCTGGAGGTGCGAGGCAAACATAGTAACCACTGAGCCACCATGCCCCCTCTAGTCATTCACTGAATCTGAAACCAAAATAAATATTGTGCAATGTGTAACAAAATGAATCAGTACTTGAAACTATTATAATATAAATCAGTTTCTGATCAATTTGTAGTGTCTACTGACAGGTTGGGCAGTTCTATAACACTTTGTGTCAATAATTAACATTTTATTAATAATTTAACTTTAGATTCAGGATTTATTTTCAGCTAGCAGATTAGCATGTTTTTTGAGAGAGTGTAAGTGCACAGAGCAAAACTAATCAGTAGGAAGATTTTAGTGTTAAAAAGTTTGGGTACCCCTGGCATAGGCTGCTTCTGAGTGGGATGGTGAAGAATACTATTTTCTAGCAGCAGATGGCTGCTATAGCAACACTAGCCCACACATCCTACTGGGCATTCCCACCCACTGACACACACTTATCTGGGAAAAAAACCAAAAACTTTCAAACTCACTTTAGTACCTTTTATAGCTCACAGAATTTTACAAAGTACATTTGAAGACATATAGGACAGAATTAAATGTCTATCGCTTAACCATGTTAAGCATTATAAAGGTTTTACAACATACCTTCTTGTGGTGTATTTTATATTCTATTAAGATGTTTCTATAATCAATAATCATGTTTTATTTTACTACACTAAAGTTCTATACACATTCCATAGTTCAGCCTTTTCTTAAAATTCTTTAGACAGAGATTTATAAGACGTTCTCAGAGATGGCTTTTTGACTTGAAGAAAGAAAAAAAACAAACTTCTATGATGTGAAGAGATTACAGAGTTCGTGTTTAGGCAGGAGGGGTAGAGTACAGTTCTACTTATAGGGTGTGTAAATGAGCCTAGCAAGTCCAGGCTTGGTGAAGTGGAAGCCTATAAGTATGTGCTTTGGAGGCGTTTGTGGTAGTTTTGCATAACAACCATGAGCCTATAAGTGGTATCATGGAACTGTTTAAAATACCACACTGTTAACTCATTCCAGGTTTTGTGTTATGTACAGTCTCAGGAAAAAAATCTGTTAATTGTACCTTTCCTTGTCGCTGGTGTGGTTTCCTTATCTTTTGTACCTTTAATAGTCTATGTAAACATTTAAGGTACATGATTGGACCATAATTACCTTTTAGAGTAAAGCTTTAAAGGTACAACCCCAATTCCCAAAAAAGTTGGGACAGTATGGAAAATGCAAAAAACAAACAAAAAGAGTCATTTGAAAATTCAATTCACCCTGCACTATACAATGTTTTACTTTGTGAATTTAATTTATTTTTGAAAATATACACTCATTTCAAATCTGATGACTGAAACACACTCCAAAAAAGTTGGGACAGTCTTCTGTTTGCCATTGTGTAACATCACCTTTTCTTCTAATAACACTTATTAAGCATTTGAGCACTGAAGACACCGGTTGGTTAAGTTTAGCATTCATCCATTATGCATTTCTTCAGCTGCACATCTGTACAGGGCTTTCATTGCCTTATTTTGCGCTTCATAATGCACCACACATTCTCAATCAGAGACAGGTCAGGACTGCAGGTAGGGCATGCTAGCACCCACACACTCTGCTTACACAACCATGCGCTTGTAATCCGGACAGAATGTGGTTTGGCGTTGTCCTGCTCTGGATGGCAGCATATGTTCTCCAAAATGTGTACATATCTTTCTGCATTAATGGTGCCCTCACAGATGTGCAAGTTACCCATGCCATGAGCACTGACACACCTCCATACCATGACAGAAGCTGGCTTTTGGACGTAACGCTGATAATAGCTTGGATGATCCTTTTCCTCTTTTTCCTGGTGAACATGATGGCTGTTTTGTCCAAAAACTATTTGAAATGTCGACTCGTCAGACCATAAAACACGATTCCACTGTGCTACTGTCCATCTCAGTTGAGACCAAACCAAGAGAAGTCGGTGGCGCTTCTAGACAGTGTTGATGTATAGCTTCTGCTTTGCATAGTAAAGCATTAACTTGCGTCTGTGGATGCAGCAGCGAATGGTGTTGATTAACAAAGGTTTACCAAAATATTCCCGAGCCCATGTCAGGATATCCATTACAGACTCATGACAGTTTTTAAGACAGTGACGTCTGAGGGATCGGAGATTACGCGCATTCAGAAGAGGTTTTTGACCTTGCCCTAAAAGAGTCCTTGAATCTTTTAATTATATTGTGCACTGTAGAAGGTGAAATGCCCCAAATCCTACCGATTCAAAAAACTATGCAGTTGATTAGGTAAAACATCAAATACCTTGTATTTATACGTTTTTTCGTTTAAATACAAGTCAAAGTACATTGACAAATCACTCCTCTTTGTTTTTATTAGCATTCTCCATACTGTCCCAACTTTTTCAAAATTGGGGTTGTACACTGTGCACTGAGGTACCACCACAGCAACAAGGAACATTACAGCTCCCTTTTTGTATAATGTCTAGAATAAAAACATGTCCGTTACTCTATACACCAAGAAACACCAGAAGACACCAATAATTTAAAGTCAAACACATGTCCAGAAAATCTAAGTTAATAGACATAATGTTGATCCAGTCCTATTTTTCAAAGTGCTGGAAAGGGAAAACAGTGTTGTAAGATCAGATGAGTGTGAAATGAATTGTAGTCAACACACATCTCATCTCATTTTCAGGACAACTCATTGCGTTGCACTTGTGCATTTGTGATTGTGGAGATAAAGCAGTGAGATACAGTTGGAAGATTCTGAGTCTATGAAGAAGGAAGTGCTCAGACAGCTCACAAAGCTCTGCTGTCTCTGTCCTTCCCCGAGGGAGACATCAAGTTTATCCAGGAACAACACGCCAAGCACTAATCTAATGCAAACCAAAAGACTGACCTAAACTGTAACCCTCTAAAACACACAGATTTACCGCCGTGAAAACAAACTATCCGCTTACCTTTCCACCTCCGCGATTCTAGTTAGAGTTATAGTAGCTGGAACACTACTCCGTGCCACAAAGCTGTCAGATCCATGAAACGTGCTGGACAGCAGAATATTCAGACTAACTCTTGGTGTTTTTGCTCGGCAGGTTAGTTCCTCTTCCACGTGTGTGAGAAGATGTCGTCCAGCTTCTTTCCCCCGAGTGTGTGAAACTGTGATTCAGGCATTATTCACACTCCGTCTTCCTCTGCGTGCTTTCCGCTGTGTGATCTTTGTGAATGGGAAAACCAAAAGTTCCAGTGCTTTGCTGAAGTCATTTTGCGCATGCGCCTGGTTTAACCTGGAAGGTAGCCTACACCTTGTGGGCAGTATTGTGAGCTGGACACTTAAGTCAAGTTCAGAGCAAAACTGACGTCAGTAGAGGCTACGGAAATGTTTCCTGTGTGAGTAAACTTAACT
This sequence comes from Ictalurus furcatus, assembly GCF_023375685.1. Classification (NCBI taxonomy): domain Eukaryota; kingdom Metazoa; phylum Chordata; class Actinopteri; order Siluriformes; family Ictaluridae; genus Ictalurus; species Ictalurus furcatus. The sequence goes on from NC_071272.1 coordinate 13,204,931, forward strand.
GTACGGTTTGATAATGGGTTTTAGGAATTTGACTCAAGAGCTAATTTGCATGGCTTTATATTTTATGTTAGTTGTTTCCTGGGCCGCTTTACTACTACTACTGCTACTATTACTATTACTATTACCATGACTACTACTATTACTAATATTACTATTACTACTACTACTAATAATATTAATATTACTACTACTACTGCTACTACTACTACTACTACTACTACTAATATTAATATTTTTACTACTACTATTACTACTACTACTGCTACTACTACTAATAATAATAATATTAATATTTCTACTACTACTGCTATTACTATTACCATTACTACTACTACAACTAATATTACTATTACTACTTCTGCTGCTGCTACTACTACTATCACCATTATTACTACTATCACTACTATTGCTACTACTAATTATTATTATTATCCATCCATCCATTTTCTATACCGCTTATCCCTTTCAGGGTCACGGGGAACCTGGAACCTATCCCAGGGAGCATCGGGCACAAGGCGGGGTACACCCTGGACAGGGTGCCAATCCATCACAGGGCACACTCACACACCCAACCGTAGTACCCAGAAGAAACCCCCGCAGCACGGGAGAACATACAAACTCCGCACACACAGGGCCACGCCGGGAATCGAACCCCCGACCCTGGAGGTGTGAGGTGAACGTGCTAACCACTAAGCTGCTATTATTATTATTATTATTATTATTATTATTATTATTATTATTGTCGGACACAAGGCGGGGTACACCTTGGACAGGGTGCCAATCCATCACAGGGCACAATCACATACACATTTATACACCAATTTGGACATGCCAATCAACCTACCATGCATGTCTTTGGACTGGGGGAGGAAACTGGAGTACCTGGAGAAAACCCACGCAGCACGTGGAGAACATGCAAACTCCGCACACACAGGGCCACAGCGGGAGTCAACCCCCAACCCTGGCAGTGAGTGGCTTAGTGCTAACCGCTAAGCCACTGTGCACCCCTTTTGTCTAATGTATATTTGTAGTTAATATTCAATAATAATATTCAATAATGATGATGATGATGATTATTATATTTGAAAATCTTCTTTTTGTTTAATATTCCTTTTATTTTATATTCCTTTTAATTCTTCTTCTTGTATAATTATTACTAATTACTAATTATTGATAATATTTTAATAAATAGTTTATTTATTTATTTATTATTACTAATTATTATTAATAATACTTATTATTATTACTTATGTAAGTATTATATAAACTGCAATCAATGATTAATATTATTCACAGTTAATACTTAAGATTTTAATACTCGACGTAATACATTTACAATACGTTTCTCATTAACTTCTAATTAAAATGATAATAATAAAGACACATACACTTCATGCAATGTATTGTCCAATATATTATGGTTGGAATTGTTGGATGGAATAGTTATTTCTTCTTTCTCCTCTTCTTCTTCTTATTGTTGACGTTGTTGTAAAACATCTTTAAACATCTGGATCTGGTCGTCTACCGGGGCAGACTCCAACACGTAAATTGTCAGCACCTTCCCAGCTGGTGGATATGTGGGTACATCCTGGGAACATAGGATATTATTATTATTATTATTATTATTATTATTATTAGATTGTGGCATTAAGCATGCAAAATAGTGTTATTTTATGTGTGTGTGTGTGTGTGTGTGCGTGTGCGTGCGTGCGTGTGGGTGGCTCTGTGTGTGTGTGCACTTCACTTACAGATACTGTAGATGTAGATGTAGTTATATCTTCATCTGCAGCTGGAGCTGGAACCTCAACTGCAGCTGGGTCTGGAGCTGGAACCTCAACTGCAGCTGGCTCTGGAGCTGGAACCTCAACTGCAGTGGGCTCTGGAGCTGGAACCTCAAATGCAGCGGGCTCTGGAGCTGGAACCTGAACTGCAGCAGGCTCTGGAGCTGGAACCTCAACTGCAGCTGGCTCTGGAGCTGGAACCTCAACTGCAGCTGGCTCTGAAGCTGGAACCTCAACTGCAGTGGGCTCTGGAGCTGGAACCTCAACTACAGCTGGCTCTGGAACTGGAATCTCAACTGCAGCTAGGTCTGGAGCTGGAACCTCAACTGCAGTGGGCTCTGGAGCTGGAATCTCAACTGCAGCTGGCTCTGAAGCTGGAACCTCAACTGCAGCTGGGTCTGGAGCTGGAACCTCAACTGCAGCTGTCTCTGGAGCTGGAACCTCAACTGCAGCGGGCTCTGGAGCTGGAATCTCAGCTGCAGCTGGCTCTGAAGCTGGAACCTCAACTGCAGCTGGGTCTGGAGCTGGAACCTCAACTGCAGATGGGTCTGGAGCTGGAACCTCAACTGCAGATGGCTCTGGAGCTGGAATCTCAACTGCAGCGGGCTCTGGAGCTGGAATCTCAACTGCAGCTGGCTCTGAAGCTGGAACCTCAACTGCAGCTGGGTCTGGAGCTGGAACCTCAACTGCAGCTGGGTCTGGAGCTGGAACCTCAACTGCAGATGGGTCTGGAGCTGGAACCTCAACTGCAGATGGCTCTGGAGCTGGAATCTCAACTGCAGCGGGCTCTGGAGCTGGAACCTCAACTGCAGCTGGGTCTGGAGCTGGAACCTCAACTGCAGCTCGGTGTGGAGCTGGAACCTCAACTGCTGCTGGGTCTGGAGCTGGAATCTCAGCTGCAGCTGGCTCTGGAGCTGGAACCTCAACTGCAGCTGGCTCTGGAGCTGGAACCTCAACTGCAGCTGGGTCTGGAGCTAGAACCTCAACTGCAGCTGGGTCTGGAGCTGGAATCTCAACTGCAGCTGGGTTTTGAGCTGGAATCTCAACTGCAGCTGGAGGTGGACTTGGAGCTGCAGGTGGAAGTAGATCTGGCACAGTATCTACAGCTATAACTGTGTCTACAGCTGGCACTGTATCCACAGCTATAACAGTATCCACAGCTGAAACTGTATCTGCCACAGGAGTAGAATCTGCAGCTGTAGCTGTAGTTGTGTCTGTACACACTTGATCCATATATGGCAACTGATTGGTTGTGGGTGTGATGGTGCCATAGGTCTGCTGATGTGCTGTTGCAAGATGCATCACATCAGACATATAGTAGACTACATCAGACATATGGTGGACATCTACATAAAGATCCCAAACAAATACATATAGTTACAGGCTGGAGAGACTTGAACACACACTGTGTAACAAATGTAACACCAGGCTTGGAAGGGTTTCATTAACAGTTACAAATTACTTCATAAAAAATTTAATCTGAAAGTAATACACAGTGAAAATAATCACAATATGAAAGTAATGTAATCTGAGTATATAGTAGGCTAATGGTTGAGAGGCTGGAATTTGGACAATAGTTGCAGCAAGCCTTTTATAATCGACCAATTGGTGTGTGAAAAGGTGGGAATTACAGAGAGGGGTTAAAGCAATGCAAGCATGTGCACATAACATGCAGTGTTAGACCATAAACACATCTTAAGGAAACTAAAGCCGAATCCTGGACATTTTCTCAAATTTAGACACTTTTTTAAAGTCCGAAAAAGAGGACCTGTCCGGGAAAAAGAGGACGTATGATCCCTAACAAAAGCATTTCAGAGAACAATTTGTGTTCATTGTTACCAAATGAACTTTGTGCAAAATTTATTTGTGCATGCACCAGGAGGTTGCTCACATGAGTCAAGAGAGAACCAGAACTATAATCAAGCAGCTGTCTATATTGTGTTATGTCAAAAGATTAATTTTTTTAAAAATGCAATTCTGATAGTATTCCCATTTTTTTACAAAATGTACCTGTAATCTGATTACTTTATTTTTTGGCGTAACTGTAACAGATTATGGTCACTAGTTTTTAGTATCCTGATTACGTAACGCATGTATTACATGTATTCTGTTACTTCCCAAGCCTGTGTAACACTGATATACTATCAGACAGCTGTGGCTTACATTGAGGCTGGATGGTCTGTGCAGTATAATGAGGAAAAGTCATCTCGACCTGCTGCCAGCTGGCATAATAGGGAGCCAGGTACTGGGTCTGTAACACACACATACACAGAACCATTAGCACACATTATTTCATCTTGTTCTTCACAGATCAGAATCACAGGTTGCTGTTAGCTATGCTATCCTCATGTGGTAACATATAAGTATTAGCTAGAGTAGCTTAAAGCCAGGATTCTTCAACCTTTTACAGTCAGAGACCCTTTAACTACAATTTTAAATCATTTCAGATGTTGGTAGATGTTCTGTACTGCTTTAACACCAACCTGCATTCTTGCCAACCTCTGGATGTTCTGATGGGCAAGGTAAGCCTGGCGCTCCTTTTTGCGCTGAGCCACGCCCACATATATCTGCCTCCTGCCCCACATCCTGCCGTTCAGCCCCTTTATGGCATTCATGGCTTCCTCAGGAGACCAGAAGCGCACGAAGCCAAAGCCTTTGGAGCAGCCATTCTCCATCATCACCTGTAGTAGACAGTGAGGAGACACATTAGGATAAACATGCTAACGTGGCAACCATGACGGAAAACCAGCACAGAGTGTACACACAAATATCAATGAATATCACAAAACTGGAAGAGGACAGCTATGTTTTTTTAGCATCATAATTCTGGTTTTGAATCCCCACACATATAGCAGTGCCCAGCTACAGAAACATTTTATACTAGATACACACTTCAGAGTAAGTAAGTGGAAGTGGACCGGTTATTGGGAAAGGAATAAAATGTAGGGATTATTAGTTGTAAGTGACCTTTGCGTTCACAATGTTTCCAAATGCAGAGAAAGCAGTGTGTAGACACTCGTCATCCACACTATCATCCAGGTTCTTCACGTAGAGGTTCATACCCTACAGCAGAGAGGATAGAGCAGAGAGTCAACATCCTTTGTGTGTGTGTGTGTGTGTGTGTGTGTGTGTGTGCCTGTGTGTGTGTGTCTGTGTATGTGTGTCTGTGTCTGTGAGTGTTTTACCTGCTCATACTTGTGCTTGAGTTCAGTCTGTCTCTCTACTTTATTCTGTGCTGGGCCCACATACACCTTCTTGCCCTTCAGCTCTTTCCCGTTCATCTCATCCACAGCCTGAACATGTACACAAAAACACACACACAAACACCACATTAATCACTGTTTTTCCTGCTGTAAGGAAACTTAAAAGGTTGTGCACAAGTACACTTGACTGTAGTGTACACTCACCCTCTGTGCATCTTCGTGCCTCTCAAATCTAACGAAGCCAAATCTTCTGGACTTCCCGTTCTCATCTGTCATAACTTGAACACTTGCCACAGGACCTGGAACACCACACACACACACAAACAATTTAAGACTCCGTCCGATCTCTAGAATATGTTCTAACAACTGGTTTATTGTGTTTTTTGCATGAACTCATTATGTTCACGTTAATGTGTATAACTCATCACACTCAATCAGGGATCATCACCGAACTTGCTGAAGATGTCTTTTAGCATCTTGTTGTCCATGTCGTCACCAAAGTTTTTGACGTAGATGTTGGTGACGACTTGTTGACGAGGGCCCGTCTCAGCCTTGCGCTCCTCACGTGACTTAAAGTGTTCGATAAACCTGTAACACAGCAGAGACGATGCTCTTAGAGTCTTTATCTAAACACTGCTGTTAGTCTTTATGCCTACACCACCAAAATTTCAACTTGATGTTGACTGCAATACCCTCATATGACCATCAAAAGAGCAAATGTTAAAAGAACCCTGACATTTCAACCCAGGCTGGTAAAAAGTAATAATTTACACGACTTACACTTTACGGCCGTTCAGGAATTTGCCATTGAGCCTTTCCATGGCAAAATCCGCTGCCTCAGCAGACTCGAAGTGGACATAGCCATACCGTTTCGACCCCTTCTCATCAGCTACAACCTTCAGGAGAGACACGTCATATCATCACACACAATTAATATCAAACAGAGCTAACACAGGACTTTATTTTTATTTATTTAAAAATCATTAGTCATGCTACACAGATGCTATTCAGATCCAAACAGTTCAAAGCCCGAACCTTGCACGACAGAATCTTTCCAAATAAGGAGAAGGTGTCAAAAAGGGCCATGTTGTCAATTGACTTGTCTAGGTTCTTTATGAACAAGTTTCCGATACTGGTTTTCCTCAGGGATGAATCCCTTTGAAACTGCATGATGCGCATGGGCTGTCCCATAAGGAGCTCAAAATTGAGCATTTCCAGTGCTCGCTCAGCTGAGGAAACAAAAGTGAATTAATTTCAACAAAAAGGCTAGATGTCTATTACATCTATATACAGTCACATCTAGAATTATTGGCACTCTTTGTAAAGATGAGTGAAAAAGGTTATGGAAAAATGTCTTTGTGGTTAATTAGTGTCACATTAAAAATATGATAGAAGTCTAACCTTTAATTGTAGTATTTATAAAAAATATATAAAGTTTTGAACAAAACTGCATGTCATATAAGGCACATAACTTGTCCTTATCAGTCTAATAAAACAGTAAAATGTGAAAATGTAGAAGTAATGTATGGAATAGTGTTCTCCTTTGTTCTGTATGATTTGTATTACCGTCGGCCGGATGCTGAAAGTTTACGTATGCATAGCCGAGTGAGGAGCCTGTCTTCTTGTCTCTGCAGAGCTGGATGGAGTGAATAGGTCCTGCAGGACTGAACGTCTCCACAAGCATGGGCTCTGTCACATTGGAGTGCAGATCCCCCACATACAGTGTGGCCATTACAAAATTCGTGTTCATTTCACCTAAAGCAAAAAAATAAACAATAAAAAAAATTGACTTTCAGTGGTGGAGAAAAGTAATAACACCAACTGAACTGCAGAATATTTAGCAGGCCTACCAAAACACAAAGCTACTGTTTTAAACAGAAAACCTTAGTATAAGTACACTTAAAAAGTACATTTCTCCACAGAAATCGGAGGAACCTTAAAACCTAAAGACACAGAAATTCTTAATCTTATCAGTATGTTAAGAAAATGAAAGAATATTATATTAAGGAATAACAATAATAAACAGTCAGGCTGTTATTATGTGTAATATTTGCATTAAATATATACAGTGCATCCAGAAAGTATTCACAGTGCTTCACTTTTCCCACATTTTGTTATGTTACAGTCTTATTCCAAAATTGATTAAATTCATTATTTTCTTCAAAATTCTACAAACATAATGACAACATGAAAGAAGTTTGTTTGAAATCTTTGCAAATTTATTTTTTTAAAAAAAGAAAGAAAAAAAGGACATTTACATAAGTATTCACAGCCTTTGCCATGACACTCAAAATTGAGCTCAGGTGCATCCTGTTTTCACTGATCATCCTTGAGATGTTTCTACAACATGATTGGAGTCCACCTGTGGTAAATTCAGTTGATTGGATATGATTTGGAAAGGCACACACCTGTCTATATAAGGTCCCACAGTTAACAATGCATGTCAGAGCACAAACCAAGCCATGAAGTCCAAGGAATTGTCTGTAGACATCCGAGACAGGATTGTATCGAGGCACAGATCTGGGGAAGGGTACAGAAACATTTCTGCAGCATTGAAGGTCCCAATGAGCACAGTGGCCTCCATCATCCGTAAATGTAAGAAGTTTGGAACCAGCAGGACTCTTCCTAGAGCTGGCCGCCCGGCCAAACTGAGCGATCGGGGAGAAGAGCCTTAGTCAGGGAGGTGACCAAAAACCCAATGGTCACTCTGACAGAGCTCCAGCATGTCTCTGTGGAGAGAGGAGAACCTACCAGAAGAACAACCATCTCTGCAGAACTCCATCAATCAGGCCTGAATGGTAGAGTGGCCAGATGGAAGCCACTCCTCAGTAAAAGGCACATGACATCCCGCCTGGAGTTTGCCAAAAGGCACCTGAAGGACTCTCAGACCAAAGATTGAACAAAGATTGAACTCTTTGGCCTGAATGGCAAGAGTCATGTCTGGAGGAAACCAGGCACCACTCATCACCTGGCCAATGCCATCCCTACAGTGAAGCATGGTGGTGGCAGCATCATGCTGTGGGGATGTTTTTCAGTGGCAGGAACTGGGAGACTAGTCAGGATCAAGGAAAAGATGAATGCAGCAATGTACAGAGACATCCTTGATGAAAACCTGCTCCAGAGTGCTCTGGACCTCAGACTGGGGCGAAGGTTCATCTTCCAACAGGACAACGACCCTAAGCACACAACCAAGATAACAAAGGAGTGGCTACAGGACAACTCTGTGAATGTCCTTGAGTGGCCCAACCAGAGCCCAGACTTGAACCCGATTGAACATTTCTGGAGAGATCTGAAAATGGCTGTGCACCCACGGTCCCCATCCAACCTGATGGAGCTTGAGAGGTCCTGCAAATAAGAATGGGAGAAACTGCCCAAAAATAGGTGTGCCAAGCTTGTAGCATCATTCTCAAAATGACTTGAGGCTGTAATTGGTGCCAAACGTGCTTCAACAAAGTATTGAGCAAAGGCTGTGAATACTTATGTAAATGTGCTTTTTTGTTTTTTATTTTTAATAAATTAGCAAAGATTTCAAACAAACTTCTTTCATGTTGTCATTATGGGGTATTGTTTGTAGAATTTTGAGGAAAATAATGAATTTAATCCATTTTGGAATAAGGCTATAACATAACAAAATGTGGGAAAAGTGAAGCGCTGTGAATACTTTCCGGATGCACTGTATATATATATATATATATATATATATATATATATATATATATATATATATATATATATATATATATATATATAATATAACATTATAAATCAATAAATTATTAAAAGGCTTCTTACCACAGATGTAAAGTACAAATGTTCATGCAGTTTGCTGCTGTTTATAGCTGCTAAACAGTGCTTCTCGCTGTGTCACTGGATATTGATGATCTGAAGAGAGTTATTTGAATTTGAAGGTACAGAATTTGGAACAGAATGTGACAGAATAATAGGAGCTTGTTCCCCGGTGACACTGTTGTTTCACCAGATTCTAAATTCTGTCCAAATGTTCTAACCAAACCAGTGAACATGGCACATTTACGCTTGACCATCTGGCAGCAGGAGTCCCAAGTAACAAGTTTACACTCCAAAACTAAATAGCTTGAACAATCATTATAGAAAAACCTCATTTTTAATCTTATCTGTAGACAAAAAACTGAACAGGACAAGCTGCAATAATTCCCACTTATAATACATTCAGTGACTCTGTTCTGTGGATAAGAAATGTTTCAGCAGTCTGTGACCTTGCTGTTAATTGGCCATGATGCTTTATTATTATTATTATTATTATTATTATTATTATTATTATTATTGTTGTTGTTGTTGTTGTTGTTGTTGTTGTTGTTTCCCCCAAACCCCTTCTGTATATCCAATTGCTCCATTTGTATAAAGCAAGGTTGATTGTGAACTGACCTTATGAAATAATACATCCATCGATCCATTTTCTATAGCGCTTATCCTACAGGGTCGCGGGGAACCTGGAGCCTATCCCATGGAGCATTGGGAACAAGGCAGGGTACACCCTGGACGGGGTGCCAATCACATACACATACCCATTCATACACTACAGAAACTTTGGACATGCCACTCAACCTACCATGCATGTCTTCGGACTGGGGGAGGAAGGAGAACATGCAAACTGCACACACACAGGGCCGCAGCGGGAATCAAACCCTCAACTCTGGTGGTGCTAGCTAAAGCCAGCCTAGGCTGGTTGGCTGGTCTTTGCTGGTTTAAGCTGGATGTAGCTGGTTTAAGCTGGTCTCCCAGCCTGGCCAAGTTGGTCAAGCTGGTCTCCCAGCCTGGCAAAGCTGGTGTTCAGATGTTTTAGATGGTGGATGGGTCAGCTGGTCTCCCAGCCTGTAGTCAGGCAGGCTTGGTAGCATAGCTTAAATTCTTATTTCAGTTGTTAATAATCTAAATTATATCTGAAGATTCTACAACAAAATGATTAAACTGGATGCACAAATAAATTAGAACATATAATCTGTAGCATGCTGTGAATCATACCAGATTAAAATATTGTCTGAACAAATACATTCACCATAAATTGTCTGACCAAATGTAGTCAGCTTTTTTATTTTGAAAATTTCAGTATTCAATAGACTTGTACACAAATTACAAGTGAACCAGACATAGTCTTTATATAATTATAAATAACAACATTACTATCATATGTGAATGTGAAGTACTTTCAGAACTGACCCATCCATCCATCTTCAACCACTCACTCCTTTTCAGGGTCGCGGGGGAACCTGGAACCTATCCCAGGAGGCATCGGGCACAAGGCGGGGTACACCCTGGCCAGGGTGCCAGTCACATACACACTCACACACCCATTCATACACTACGGACACTTTAGACACACCAATCAGCCTACCATGCATGTCTTTGGACTGGGGGAGGAAACCGGAGCATCCGGAGGAAACCCCCGCAGCACGGGTAGAACATGCAAACTCCGCACACACAGAGCCCAGGCGGGAATCGAAGCCCGGACCCTGGAGGTGTGAGGCGAACGTGCTAACCATTAAGCCACCGTGCGCCAGAACTGACCCCACCTATCATTTTTTTCCATTTCTTTTTAATGTGATTCTGTCAAATGTAATGAATTCTTAAATTTTATTTTGAATTCACTTAAATTGTAACTTGCCTAGCCCCCTTAAACTCTTCATTTCATATCTGTTTTTCAACCCTGTAATCCTATACACACAAGTTTAGTTCAATCTTTTTTTTCAGGAAAAATAGAAGACATCATGCACAGCAAATTCATCAGTGTTGATTTCTGGTGAGTAAAACTACTTAAAAGTTTGCATTTGATAGACTTTCTGTGCGGAAATATATATAGGATATTTTAGTGCAATGCAAGCGTAATACTTCTTGGACCACTTAATTCTATCAATTTTAATATTTGATTTAAGTTTCTCAATTTCTAATAACTCATGTAAGTTTTCCAAAATTGCCAGATTGCTAATATTGTTTCCTTTTAGATAATACAGCAGAGAACCGAGAGGAGCCACGAGGCCAGCTAGCTAGATAGCTAATTATCTGGCAAATTGAGGTAAGGGTTTTAAAAGTATTTTAAGTGGTTAGGTTTATCAGTTTTCTCACTCGACCTGGGTTTTGTTATATTTTTGGAATTTTTTGCAGGGAAAAAATAACTTGTTAATTTATGTGATTAATGTTTAATGCGTTAAAACATATTAAATCATATTAACGCAAATAAAGCATATCATTTTCCCCACTTCCTGTGGCGCTGGCAGATTATGGCCATGAAATGCAATTTGTTTTATATTTTAATTGAGTCATGCATTATTATGTTCTCGAATATTCTCTGACAGTTTAAGTGTAAGTGAACATAACTAATCTCGTGTGGAATTTCCGTGACGCGCATGTTCCACTTTTATCTAAATGAAGACAGTACAGAGAAAATATCAGCCAACACAGGAAGAAACAGCTGGGAAGAAACGCTTTGAACGTTTATTTCTAGGCCAGGTATATTAACTGTTCATGTTCACTTCTCATTTTATGAACATGTTTGAAGCAGGGCTGGACAGTGTGAACATTAAACATGACCAAAAATAGATGTTTGCAAACTTTGAAATGTTTTTTAGGAGCACGTGAGCGAATAAAAAGTATTACAAAAGCAGCCCCTATTTTTATTCAACAAAAAGGTTGATAACAATAATGACTAACACTGCACTGAACCAGTGCTGTTCACTGAAGAAGGAAAAAAACACGTGATCCACTCGTCAGGGCAATGGGCGCTCTAGAGGCCACTACCAATAAAATGCAATTACAATGCATTAATAAATGGGCTTTAATGGAAATGTTACCACAAATTCTATTACTATTGCATATAATATGCAGTAAAATAATAATGGTAACACTTTACAGTAAGGTTCAGTTTGTTGTATTAGTTAACTACATTACCCAGTACACTACATAACATTAACTAACATGAACTAACAATAAAAATACATAAACTAGGATTAATTAATGCTGTTAATGTTAATATAAACACAAACTAGCAAAATTTAAAAATAACAAGTTATATTTAACATTAGTTAATGCACTGAATGCATCTACTAGGTTAGGGTTAAGCGAAACCGTAATCCAACCTAATCTAACCTTATCCTAACTGCAATCTCAAAACCTACCTGCCAAACTCATATGTCAATAACATCTAAAATCAGCAATAAAATATGACGAGAATGGTATAATTATTGGGCGCACGGTGGCTTAGTGGTTAGCACGTTCGCCTCACAGGGTTCACACCTCCAGGGTCCGGGGCCATGTGTGTGTGGAGTTTGCATGTTCTCCCTGTTCTGTGGGGGTTTCCTCTGGGTGCTCTGGTTTCCTCCCCCAGTCCAAAGACATGCATGGTAGGCTGATTGGCTCGTCTAAAGTGTCCGTAGTGTATGAATGGGTGTGTGAATGTGTATGTGATTGTGCCCTGCGATGGACTGGCACCCTGTCCAGGGTGTACCCCGCCTTGTGCCTGATGCTTCCTGGGATAGGCTCCAGGTTCCCCTGCGACCCTGAAAAGGAGTAAGTGGTTGGAGATGGATGGATGGATGGTATAATTATTGTTTCATATATTCATATAGCTGAAATATAGTATATTTCCGTTTGTTTCGGCCAACGTGCATGTGCAGTGCTTATTGCAAGTCTCACGACGCCAACCACTTTACAGCTGTTTTTATGGAGTATCTAAGAGCAGCTGCAATGACCTTGTAAAAACCAAGCAACGACTCACACTCTTCTTTGGAATGTGGGACTTTCTTTAACATTGCCTAATGTTAGAATTTAAAATTTTCTTCCCTAACATCTTTCATCATTTTGGTGAAAGTTCAATATCAAGGTGTGAAGAAATTTGTAAAATTGATAACCGATTTTACATTCCAAGACTTTCTCACTGAAGGTAAGCTTGTGCTACTGCTTAGAAATGTGCTGTAGATAGTCATGTATCAACTATGCTTGAGACATAAGCTGACATCAAAAGTCCACATGGCTTGTCTCCATGTCTCAAAGCTGTGCTGTTTGTACTTGATAAGTTATTAAAGGGATCATGACATGATTTTTTAAAATCTTCCCTGAGATGTACTTATAATATTAGTAAAGTTTTTTGCACAAAAAACATACAAAATGTAGTAATTTATAACTTTTTTCTACGCTGTCTCTGACCCTCTGACTGAAACGACAATTTTTTTGTCCTTTACTGTTAAGACTTCAATGTAAACATCCACGGCTACGGATCACGTGCACTCTACTGTCTTCACTCCCATTGGTAGTCACTACACCAAGTCTTGCTGTAGGGTCAGTCATATACAAATAATTTTCCCCGTGTGATGTCATAAATCCTGCCACATCCAAATGAGCCATTTTTGGAGCTTGGTTAAATAAATGCTCTTTTTGTATTAAAAAGAATGTATTAAGCTATGAAACCTGCAGGACGTTTTAATGGTACTATGATATGTTAAAAGATTAAGGACAATTTTATTTTAGATTTAGATTTAGATTTCTCATGTCATGACCCCGTTTTAGGTTTGACTTAAATATGAACAAATAAATTTAAATGTCTATGTTCAGAGGAGTAAAAAACTACACCAATGG